>NC_141693.1:1698006883-1698042146 GCF_964263255.1 Lissotriton vulgaris | reverse complement strand
GAAACTGCACTTAACAATCTAGTCTCACCGAAAAATCCTCCAACTCAAACTCCCTCTTTGACCCCAGGCTCACCAAATCGAACTGGGAACCAGGAAAACAAAAACATGGGACGTCCTATTAAATACAATGCAACGGACGGTTGATGCCCTACATTACCAGTCAGAAAAAATGGATCTGCAGCTGATACTTTGATACTCTGGCACTCTTCATGGGGGCATAGACGACAAACTAGGCCAACTTAATCTTTTAATTAGTAGAGCCCAGCAGGAAGCAAAACTGAACTGCAGCTGTGGCCCCATAATTGATAAACTATCATCACTTCCCTCTATTGTTTCCACACTTACAGAAGGTCTGTCAATGGGCCAACATCAAGAAAAACTAAGGGCAAACTCAAATAAAGCAGAAGCCAAAGAGACATCAAGCAGGGACACTATTACCCAAAAAAACTCTGGCAACAACCCCCCGAACCTTCCTGAGGGCAGCCTGCCCGCTAGGAATTCTCCACCTCCCAAGGAGCGAACACCAAAGCAGAACTCAAAGCGACGCCACCAACTTAGGAGGAGAGGACGGAATACAATATCATCTCCGAGCATCACAAAGCTCTATCCTCTGTTTACAACAAAAATATCACAGCAGCAAGCACAAGTTCATCCTGTCTTCACACACGTCCCCGAAGCTTGGGGAGGACCGAATCAGCCAAAGGACACGGTACTACGGAAAATAAGGACGTAACACAAACTGAAACTTCATATTTGGAGTCAGCCTGGAAGTCACTTAGCGGCAAAACCAACATCGAAGGCAACAGAACAATGAAAGCCAAGTCCAAGCAGGACAATATCACCACTTCTGTCAGTAGAATGTCACAATCAACCAAGTTGACGGAGTCTCTTACTACTGAAGGCCCAAACCAGGAGTCTGACTCAACTTCAACTTTACATGCCTCAGCTCTACTGGGTGCCAACGTTCACATACCAATCTTGAAAATTGAGCCGCCAGCAAATAGGATCACTCTGGACGGAACTAAGACACCAGGAGAAACAAACCAAAAAAAAGGCAGCACAAGTAGCGTCTGTAATGAAATACTGGGTCACCTCTTCGAGCCAAGGATCATTACATTTGGGCACATGAGTCCCACTCTAATACGAGACCTAAATACAGACCATGGCCCAGATAGACCAACAGAGCCTAAGCCCCAAGAGTCCTTATTTCCTGAAACTTCGACCGGACCGAATCAACAACTCTTTAACATCACCACGAAATAACACTCACCGTCAATCTTCAGAAAAAACCTCCAGTCAACCAAATTAGGAATTCAGCCATTACTATTTTTACCCCAGAATACAAATCGAAAGGATTCTTCGACATCTTGAACAGAGGGAATATTCTCCAAGTACTGGGCACAATACCTAGGCTAAAAGGCATACGCTCTACTGACCTTTTAATAGAATTTGTAAAATGGACAAAGCAAGCGGAACAGAATCCACCAAAGCCACCTGGACTAGTGAACAAATTGCAAACATAGTCTTGGAAGAACCGGAAATCTTTAAAGCCTGGGGGAAACAAATCACCTAGTTCCACAACACAGGATACCCATTCCCTTTACTTGACATAGTAAGAGAGGGACCAACCTGCAAAAGCAATAACATTCTGTCTGTACTTAGGGGGGCGCGAGGGCGGTCACCACAAAAAGAACACACATCAAACATACAAACGAGCACAGCTGTTAACATCGCAGTGGCTCCTGCTCCCTCTCGGATCACCAGAACTATCAATACATTCGGCCACCCACAGTGACAGAGCTACTCAACGAGGCATTGTGGAAAACAAGGTTTATTACCGCTGAGGATATTCTCATGGAATATTAACGGCCAAAAAAATAAGACCATTGAATTTTTCGACTATTTAAAAACTTTCTAAATCATTCTACTGCAGGAAACATGGCAAGAGGTGCATCTGCAAATAGAGGTTTACACCTGTTTCCACACTCCTGCTCTAAGGAATAGCAACTATGGCCGTCTATCAGGCGGTCTGGCCACTTACATAAAAATAACACAAATCCATAGCGCAGTGGAATTACTGCCTGCATTCCCATCCGTAAACAGCACAAAAATTCAACTAAGCCTCAACGGGAAAAAGGAGGAGGTATTGATAATAAACACCTACATAAAGCAGAAACAGAAAAAACAGGATTCAAATAAAATTGATTGAACATCTTTACAAACTGATGAGTATGCATACTTCTCCAAATTTCATTCTGTCAGGAGACTTCAATCTATTAGGTACTACCTCAAATGAAGATACCCAAGTACAGTCTTCACATTGGAACATTCCAATCCAATCACACCGAATTCATGGAAGAACATCTAAGGGCGCTACTGAGCTGCTAGAAGATCTGGAGAACTTTGGTCTAAGGGTGTTAAATGGCAGATTTGTTGACGATTCCCCACCGGCTGCCTCACACCTCCTAGGCCAGGTAACTTCTACAATTGACATTACTTTAGTGTCTCTCCCATTCTTCCAATACATAAAAGGCTACTGCCCAGGGGATAAAGGGGATAGTGACCATCAGCTGCAGGAAATCTCAATTTATGCACAACCAGACAAAGCAATCCCCAATCCAGTCGGAAAGCATGCATGCCACACAATAAGCCTAAAAATAATTAAATCATCGATAGCCAATTCCAGGGATTTGCTCTTGGCAGCAAAACAACAGCTAAGTGAGCTTAGCCACCTCACTGGAAACCAAACTTACATGTGGGAAACATTTACGTCTATGTTTTCAAACTCTCACTCATCCGTAGCACAACACTTCCTGCCTAACAATTGCAGGGAAGGCTACGAGTGCCCAAATGTCAAGATTGAAAAGTCTAAAAAAGTAATAAATAAATCATTGAGGCTTTTGAGGTCACGCCCGGGGGAGACCGATCTACTTCTGCAGCTTCGAAAGAGCAAGGCCGAACTTAGGAAACTTAAATGGGACATAAGGAAAAAACAAGAAAATGAATTCTGGGCCAAACTCCACTACGACTCTAAAAAAAAAACCAACAGTGCACGTTTCTGGGCAACGATAAACAAACCCCTACAACCAACACATGGCGGATTACCAACGTACATAACAGAAAACAATTGGAGATCCTTTTTAGAACGTCACTTTAATCAACACGCACTAGAACTCAATAGCAGCAAGGATGACCAATCTGCTCTCCAACTACAAACTGTAATGAACAATGATGCCGGGATTATTGACATTGATGCAGTCATGATCAGGGGACAAATACGCAAAGGGAGGAAAGAAGGAGCACCCGGGCAAAACGGGATCCCACCAGCCCTTTTTAAGCAAGACCCAGAATACTGGTCAGAAACCTTGGCTTCAATTTTCAGCTCTGTTAGACAGTCTGGGTGCTTGCCCGCATCATGGAAAGGCTCAGTCATCTCACCAATTTATAAAGCGGGAGACAAAACCCTACCAAAAAACTACCACCTAATGGCATTGCTGGACGTAGAGACAAAATACTTTGTGGGGAACCTACTTACAGAGCTGCAAGAATGGGCAACAGAGCAAAATATAATTCCCCCAAGTCAAATGGGGTTCTGTAAAGAGACAGGCACAACAACCAACCTTTTAGCAATGTCACTAATCATTGACAAGGCAATCTTAACCAAACAATCTCTCCACCTTTGTTTTGTGTATTTTAAGGCTGCATTTGACAACGTCAACCGAGCTAATCTCTGGAGAAAATTGGCGCTTTGGGGGGTACCCTCATCTCTTCTGAACCTCCTAATATAACTACATTCCAACACGTGGATACAGGTAAAGCTTGGAAATGGCTCCCATCTATCGAGGCGCATACAAACAACTAAAGGCCTCAAGCAGGGGTGCGTTCTCGCACCCCTTCTATTTAACCTATACACAGCAGACTTAACAATAGTCCTCACCACCTGTAAACTCTTAGTCTGGCATTCAAGATCCTTAAATCCAGGTGCCCAGATCTCCTGTGCCCGCTTTTGATGCCATATGTGCCCCAACGTAGTTTGCGCTCATTAGGTCAACACCTAGTGATCGTACCTCGCATAAAACTTTGTTGCATTGGCGGTCGCTCCTTCCGGGTGCTGGGAGCCAAGCTCTGAAACTCCTTGCCAATGAACATTCGCTCTATGGAGAACTTGTCTGCCTTCCGGAAAGCCGTCAAAACCCATCTGTTTCCCCCTCCTTAGGACTGCCTGTCCCAGTTTCTTCCACCCTATCGGTACTGCACCTGTTGATCTTCAGCGCCGGGACGCCTCTTTGCTGGGGCAGCTGTCACGCTCTTTGCTGGGGCAGCTGTCACGCTTACACAAACTGCTAACATAACATAATGCACACGCCCCTCGAATAGGAGAAAAACTGATTTCCAGCATGTCATACGCGGACGATGTTGCCTTAAGTAGCCACACTCAAGTAGGTTTACAACGGCTACTCAACACACCGCATGGGTATGCTGATGAAAACCAATTAGAAGTCAACAATAAAAAAAACTAAAACTTTGACTATTAATGGAAAAAAGCGGTCCCATGCTTGGTCGCTTGGAGAAACCGCAATTGCGAACTGCAATGCGTACAAGTACTTAGGTGTTATGTTCGATAGAGGGGGCCAATTTGTGACCCAGCTTAAAACCATCAAGAGGAAAGGAATGGCGATAGCGACTACGCTAAGGACCCTCAAAACAAAATTGGCTGGACCAATATTTGCCCCACTTCTTCACGTTGCGCAATCAAAAATCCCATCAACAGTAACATACGGCAGCGAGGTATTGAGAGGCAGGTACCCTTCATTGCTGAACATCACCATGGCAAAGGCATATAGAGTAATGTTAAATCTCCCACCATATACCTCGCCAGCACAGATTCGCCTAGAGCTTGGATTAATAAAGCAACTTCACGCAAGGCGAGGTTCGTCCATCAAGTGCTGGCACAAAATTAAAAATTCCGCCAGGAACACACTGAACCGTCAGCTCTGGCAGGAACTCTGTAGCACATCCACCCTGCAGGCCAAAACATATTTGGACGAATCACTGGCCGCCACAGGACCAGGTGAACTATGGGAAATTCCGACAACGCACATGCACTTTATGCGCATCGTAAACAATATCATTAAGAAAATTTCACTCACAGAAGATAAAGCCACATTTGCCCACAGGAGCCACGCATGGATGACTCTGTGCAACTACAAACTTTTTGGTCCACAAGCATACTTTGAATTGGGATACTCTAGGAAGTCTAAAGAGGCCTTTCTCAAATACAGGTTAGGGATCCTGCCAGCCATACCCCATCTTCCACCATGGCTGAGAAAGAACTATGGGAATTTGTGCCGGCTATGCGCAGTTGGGAAAGAGGACATTGAACATATAATATGCTCCTGCATTAAACTAAAAGAAGAAAGGGTATGTCTCCTTAAAACTCACTTTAATGAACGTGAACGCACTCGGAGACAAGCAGTACTTGCATGTTTTAATCCAAGGGACCCACAACTAAATGGGAAGCTAGTCCAGTTCCTATCTCAAGTTGCTGCTAAGCAAAGGACCAGCGGTACAGTAACTTGCGCACAGACCACTGAGGCTTCAAGGAAAACGAACTATGGACATACTGCACTTTTTTAACATTTATGTATGCCCTAGCACATAAAGCCTTTTTAACAGTCCATTGATCGAATAGGAATTTAATCAAAATGTTTTATCAGAATGTATTTTTGTAATGCTTTTTAACTAATCAAAAACAATACATTTTTACTTACTTACTATGTTCCTCTTGGGCCAAACCCAGCAGGCAAAAGTGCTTTAGGATATTATTTTATTCCACAAAATAATGGAATTGGGTGGTAAAAACTGCATGATCCATGGCAGGGAAGGGAAAAAGGGGCCAAGTTGGTAGTGTCCAGGATGATCTGTGTCTAAAGGTGCTAAATACTGTGGCTTTACACTCTGGTGATAAGGAGGTGTTCATTAAGTGGCAAACGTGCACAAAAGATACCTCTGCGAGCTTTCATGTCAGAAGCCAGCCATTTATACTGTCCAGGACATGAAGCCTAAAAGTGTGCACTGAGCCTGGAGTTCCATGAACCAGCTTTCCTAAAGTGGTTCAAAGAGACTAAACAGTGGAGAAGGGACAGATAGGCACAGACCTGGAAAAGAATGAATGCGGTTTGGGATGTATAGATAGACAAGAGTAATGTTCATAAATCATTTTGAAGAGTTCTTTGGACACATGAAGAAAATATTATTTCAGAGAGCATTTTCTGGATGTTTTTTTAAATGAGAGTGGTAAAGCAATTTACCATCAGTGATAATTGGTTCAGTTCCACTCTCGTTCACTTGAGCAGTTTTTAGACTTCTCCTGTTTAAATTCTTAAGTAAAGAAAATGGCACTTTGGTCATTTTTGTGGTGGGTATGCAATATTTCCACTGATTTAGCAATAAATGAGTGAATTATTCTTCTAAGCTTCAGGCTGGTCCAATGCAAAAAGAACAATTGATGAACAGAATGCAGAACAATGTCATACATTCACCCCAGTACAGAGATCTGGGCCTAAATCCATCGTTCTTTTCTCTCCGCATGCCATTCCAGTTTGGACCCAGCCATATTTATTTTATTTTTTATTTTCAGAGTTTTATATTGCGCGAACAAGATCTTTGCAGATATCAGAGCGCTTTACATAGACAGGTACATGAGGGAACAAAGTCAAATAAGTAGATCGATAGTTCACACAGTGCAGAAGGGTACATGAGGGAACAAAGTCAAATAAGTAAATCAGTAGATCATACAGTACAAATAATACAATTGAGTGACTGCAAAGCAATCAAGAGAGTGATAGGACAGCTCGTAAAAATAGATAAGGGGTCAAGCAAGTAATACAGATCATTGCAGGGTGTTGATAGGGTTCGAGATAGTAGTACAGGTGAATTTAGCCATGAGGATAGCTTTTACTTCTTTTTTGAAGAGTGTAGTGGAAGAGATAAGCCTGGTTTCGGGAGGGAGTGAGTTCCAAATCCTAGGCGCCATTCCTGAGAAAGAGCGCTTGTATGTTTTCTCCTTCCGGAATCTTCGAGGTTTCAGCAGAAGATTGTTTGCGCCTCTCGTGTTTCTGATTCCCCCAGAGATTGTCAATTTCTGAGCAAGGTAGCCGGGTGAGTTTAGGTGTACAGCCTTGTGTGTCATGCAGGCGATTTTCAGATGTATTCTGGCTTCAAACGGCAACCAATTCAGGGATTTCAAGTCAGGGGTAATGTGGGAGTGCTTTTTTGACCCCGTGATGAGTCTCGCTGCAGCATTTAGAGATGCTTTTAGTGGTGCGGTTGTAGTTAGTGAGAGTCCGCAAAGGGTGGTGATGCCGTATTCAATTCGTGGGATGACTAGTGCTTGCACCGCTGTTTGGAAGTCTTTGGCTGGGAGGTAGGGTTTAAGTTTCCTCAGAGTATTGATCTGGAAGTTCGCTCCCTTTGTTGCTTTGCTGATATGTTGCTGCATGCTGAGATTGGTGTCGAGTGTTATGCCTAAAGATTTTGCTGATTCCACGATGGTGGGTTGGACATTGAGTGCGGTTAGGAGTTTAAGCCAATGTTGAGTGGTGGATATCTTCGCTGGAGGTGCGATCAGAAGGAACTCTGTTTTCAGGGCATTGAGTTTGAGGTGATTGTCAGCAAGCCAGGATTGGGTGCATCTGATCGTTGAGTTCAGGAGCAGGATGTCATTGGGTGATTGCAGTTTGAGGTAGAGTTGGGTGTCATCGGCATACATGTGAAAGTGTACATTGGATTCTTGTAGCAAAGTGTTGAGAGGTTCCATGACTAGGTTGAACAAAGTTGGGGATAGAGAGGATCCTTGGGGGACGCCTAACGTTACAGGTACTGGCGTGGACATCAGGTTGTTGCTCTTGAATTTCTGCGACCTGTTGTGAAGAAAGGAGGTGAACCATTTGAGGACAGTTCCAGATAAGCCCATTCTTTTGTTTAGTAGTTCTAGTAAATTCTCATGTTTAACGGTGTCGAATGCGGAGGAGAGATCAAGAAGGATGAGGAGGCAGGTGTCATTTTGGTCTAGCATTTGAAGTGCGTCGTCAATTATGTGAGTCATAGCAGTTTCTGTGCTGTGTCCTGCTCGGAATCCTGACTGGTGAGGGTTGAGGAGATCGAATTGCTCAATGTGTTTAGTCAGTTGTAGTTGTGCGCATTTTTCCAGCAGTTTGGCGAGAGTGGGGATATTGGTGATGGGACGGTAGTTGTTGAGATCAGAGGGGTCGGCTGTTGGTTTCTTTAGTAGAGGTGTGACCTGACCAACTTTGAGAGAGTCAGGTATGCTTCCTTGTTGAAGAGAGCTGTTGATGATTTTAGTCCAGAGAGGGAGAATCAGTGGGGTAAAGTCTTTTACTGCGAAGGCAGGGAGGGGGTCCGTGAGGTGATTGGATGGTTTCAGGGTGCTGAGTAATTTGCCAATTTCTTCTTCCGAATATGTGTCAAAGGTTGACCATGTCGCATTGTTTTTTGGTTCAACGGGTGCTGGGCATTTGGGTTTGGAGTAGAGACTTGCGTCAGTGAGGAGATCGCTTTTTATTTTGTCAGTTTTTTGGATAAAGAAAGCAGCGAAGTCTTCACATGAGGGTGCCACACGCCCAGTGTTGAGTGGTTGTGGTTGCTCTTTAGATTGCGATTTGATTAGCTCAAACAGTTTCCTCGGGCGGTTCTTTGCTTGGTTAAGTTGGAGGCGGAAGAAGTCCGATTTTGAGCGTTTTATTTTCCTGAAGTAGGCGTTTCTCTTCTTCTTCAATTCTTTTAGGTGCATTGCAGAGGGGGCTGATCTCCAGGTCCGTTCTGCCATTCGCATGTCTCTTCTATCTTCGTTGAGACTCCCGTCGTACCATGGTTTGGAGATTTTAGTAGCGACTCTTTTTAGTTGCATAGGTGCAGCCTCATTAATTATAGAAGTCATAGTGTTGAGATAGTGGTCAGTCAGGGTTTGGACGTCCGAGGCGCCTGCAGGAGGGAGTAGGAGATTGCAGCTGTTAGGGGGCAGAGAGCCAGGGTTGAGCTTTTTCGAGTTTCTTTTCCAGACCTTGGGCTTGGAGAGTTGCACCGGGTTGACTTTGACTTTTTCGTTGATAAAGAATGTGATAATGTGATGATCTGACCAGTCACAGGGTTGGATGGATTCGAGTTGGATAGAGTGCTCCTTGGAGATGATCAGGTCGATGGTAGAGCCTTTCTCGTGGGTCGGACTGTTGCATATTTGGGTGAGGTTCAGTGCATCGAGGAAATTTTTAAGACTGTTTACCACCGCGTCGTTGCTATCATTCCAGCGGAGGTTGAAGTCACCAAGGTATATTTGGGTGAGCTGGCGACCGGAATTGGTTGAGATCATATCCATGATTTGTTGGGAGAAGGTGAGGTTGTCCCTGGGTGGGTGGTATATGCTGTGCAGAGAGCATATCGGTTTGCCCTCACTAATAATGTCGAGGCAGATGTATTCACAGGATGTTGGGGATGGTAGGGATGTGGAATTGACTTTCTGAACTGAGAGGTTGTTCTTGTATATGCATGCGATTCCGCCACCTATTTGGCCTGTTCTGTCGAGCCTGATAATGTGGAAGTTGGGAGGAACCAGAATGTCCATTATGGGTGTCGAGGATTCAGTTAGCCACGTTTCAGTCAGGATGATTAGGTCAAGGTCCTGCGATAAGAGGAGTTCAGCAATGGCTGCTGAGTGTTTCGTCGCCGATCTGCAGTTGAGAAGAGCGCATTTGAGACGGGGTGTGTAGAGGGTGTTAGATTGTTCTAGCGAGAGAGGGACTTTTCTAAGGTTATTGGGGATGGAGGATCTGCTGTTTAGTGTGGGTGGTCTAAGGGGATTTGGGTGTATCGTGGGAATGTTGCGGTGTGGGGTGCTTGTGTGAGTTTGGGGGGCTGGTTCATAGGAGCGGAGAAGGGTGAGTGTGTCGAGGTCAGAAGAAGAGTTGTGGGTGCGGCGAGGGCGGTTGTTGCGATTAAGAGCTGGGATTGATGTCCGATTGGGACATAGCTGAGTGCGAGAGTTAGTCTGAGAGGTGGGGGACACATTTGGCGGGGAGGTGTGGATGTGTGAGGCGTTGCAGGGGCTATGCTGGGGACTACGGGAGTTGCTGCGCCTATGGGCAGGGATTGACGCCTGGTGTGGGGCGTGGTGAGGGTGGGGGTCCGCCGGCGGGGTAGGAGACAGGTTGGGAGGGGGGGTGGAGGTGGGTGGGCGGTGTATGGGGCGTGTGGAGAGTAGTTCTTTGATGACCTGAATGTCTTCTTTGATCTGAGTGAGGGTGGCCGTGATGTATTCCATCGTAGGGTAGGTGGTGGGGGTGGGAGTGGCAGTCAGGGGTGATTGGCTGGCCAGGGAATTCGTGTGCAGGCGGGAGGGAGGGCTGGTGTTCGGGCAGGTCTGCGTTGTGTTGGAGCGCGGGATGGGGTTAGGGAGGCGAGAGGTTCTGGACGGGAGTGGATGGGGTAGGGAGGAAATTGGTGTTATGGGTGGGGGCATTGGTGGTAGGCGGGGGGGACAACGTGTAGGCTGGGAGACTGGTAGCCGTGGTGGAAGGAGGATAGTAGGGGCTGAGAGTAGGAGGGGGAGTGGGAATGGAGATGGTCCTGTTGAGGGGAAGAGGAGAGGGAGTACGTTCTGCGCAGTTGATTGGAGGGTAATGAGGACTGAGAATGGGGGGGGATAAAGGGGGGGAATTGTCGGAATGCGTGTTATTCTGGTGCTGGACTAGGTTGGGAGTGTTATGTGTGGGGACTGTGCTGTCAGCGCCGAGCGGGGTGTTAATGCCAGCTGTAGGTGTGATAGGTGTGTTGAGGGTATGTGTGGAGGTCCGCAGGTTGGTGGAGGGGGCGGGGGAAAGGGCGGTGTATGAGGGGGGGGCGATCTATGTCTGTGATGGAGTGCTGAGTTGGGATAGTGAGGTTGTGGGTAGGGGATGGGAGGTCAGGGGTGGTAGGTGTGTCCCTGATTGAAAAGTATGCAGCTGAGAGGTCATGGTTGGTGGGATTGGGGGAGAAATGCGTGTTTGTCCGTGACTTGGAGAGGTGTTCTTTGAAGGTGGGGAACATGTTGTCTAGCAGTTCCAGGTTCTTGTCTGTGGATTGTAATAGGACAATCCCGGTATTGTAAATAGTGATGGTGGCTCTGCCTGGAAAAACCAGGGATGGGGAGATGGAGAGAGTTTGGCTGTGTGCGGATTTTCTAGTCGAGGAGACGGTGAGTAGGGTGAAGAACGCTTTTCTCCATTGAGCTCTGCGTGTGGTGTGGAAGATGATATCGGTGTTCAGGGATCCATTAACCGGTGAGAAGTAGGTGTCAGCAAAGGGCTTTTCCGAGTGTGACCTAAGGAAGTTGTGTTTAAAGCGTTTGGCGGCTTTTTTGGTGAGTGATGGTGGGTAGATGATTTTGTATGTATGTTTGCCGATGGGGTCCATGTTGCGTTGCAGGATTAGGTGGGTATGGGAGGATGCAGTAGTGGACTATAGTGGTACCAATGTGCAGAAAGACATGTTTGCAGAAAAACAGGTGCATACAGTAGGAAACACAATAATAAGTTACAGCAAGCAAGATGTTATAAAACCAAGTGACACTAGTAATCAGCCAGCCTATCCAGGATATGAGAGTGAGCAGTAGGGCAAATACATACGGTAAATTGTAAGGTACAAGGTGTAAGAATAGGCATAATACTGATAATATATAAGGGTAGGGAACAATGGGTGAGTGCACTATACTATAGTTGATAATATTGATAGAATATGGAGGAAGGATCCAGATACACAATTTACAAGACTCAAAATTCAAAAATCGAGGGTGACACTGGTTGTCAGCTCAAATAGTGTGAGGTAGCAATCTGTGCATTTACAAATGTTCAGAATACAAGTGAAAGTGGTACTAGTGAGGGCTCCTAATATACGAGGTAATGATCTGTGCATACAGGTGTTCAAAATACCGATATAGGTGTAGTACTACAATGATGTGTAAACACTCTGACCTATGTAATCTGAGCAATACAAATGTTTAGAAGTAGAGCTAGAGCGTACTAATGCAGTGATGGCATACACTCTTTCCTATATGAAGTAGCAGTCTGTGTAGTACATACATTCAGAAAAGGCTAAGAGAGCAATATTGCAAAAATATAGTAATGGTAGGCATTCTTTCATATATGAGGTAGTAATCAGGTCTAAACAAATAATAAAAATTCTTTCATATATGAGGTAGTAATCAGGTCTAAACAAATAATAAAACTATAGCAGGAGTATAATAATACAGGCATAGACCGGCATTCTGTTCTACTAGACTAAAATACTATAATCCCATAGAAACTAGAGACTAGACTAAAATGGCCGCCAAATAGTTCAGATCAGGCTAGTAGTCCTTTGTTTGTTGCTAAGCAGGCTGGGAGAAAGAGAGAATAGTCCTCTTTTTGCTGCTATTGCTCTGAGCACAGGGGAAGAGATTCACTTTCTGTTCAAGCAACCAGAGCTCAAGTCTAGCTGGGAGGAATCTTATCTCTATGTGGGGGAGTTGAGCTGAAGGGGCACGTGGAAGACAGAAGGTATGGGGGGATTTATTGTTACAGTTTTATGGCCCCAGCCATTTTGCACAAAGGAATAGAATTTTTCAAGGGAGTTAGGCTTTTCAAAAAGAGAGCCGGTGGGTGGGAGAAGTAAATACCTGAGTTTATGTGATTCAGTCAGTCTTGCCAGCAGAGTTATACTGAAGCATTACAAAAATCCATGGTTGGCTTCCTTCCCCTTCGTAGGTGTATGTGACTGGTTATAAAAAGGCATCCCATCAGTATACCGATGTCACTGGGGGCAGTCTTCGGTGTTCCGCCGCCCCTACCGATCCTAACTTGCTCTTTTTGACTGTGAGCTGTGTTAGCTCTCCCGGCTCCGCTTCGAGATCTTGTGACCCCCGCCGTGTGAGCCAGCACCTGTGACCAACGTCCCTCCCGGCTCTCCAGACCGCTCGTGCTCCTCTGCTGCGGTGTGCGGGGGAGGGGGGGTGCGTCTCCGTGACCCGGTGCTGCCTTTGCTGCCGTCGGGACCACAGTGTCCGGTGCTTCTCCCGCTGTCGTCCTGGTGCCCGCTGCCCCGCTCTCATTCCTCTGCTGCAGCTGTAGGTGCAGAGGGGTCCGATGCTCCGCTTTGTTTTGTTCCTGGTGCCCTCTGTCCGGCTCTGATTCCTCTACTGCGGCGGTGGTGCAAAGGGGGTGGGGGGGGCTCCGTTGTCGTCTTGCTCCTCGCTGCTCTCGGTGATCTCCTGCCGATGCCGGTGCAGCGAACGGCGTCCTCAGCAGCAGACAGGCGGATGTTCCGCTGTAGTTGTTGCCTCAGCCCCCTTCGGTCCTGGGGTGTCCGCTGAGGTGTCTCCCTGGCTCCCGATCTCCGCGTCTGCCTTCTGTTCGGAGGTGGGAGGGGACACTCCGGTGTGCGTTCTGTTCTGTCCCCGGCTGTGCAGAGGGGTCCGATGCTCCGCTTTGTTCCTGGTGCCCTCTGCCCCGCTCTGATTCCTCTGCTGCGGCGGAGGTGCAAAGGGGGTGGGGGGGCCCCGTTGTCGTCTTGCTCCTCGCTGCTCACGGTGATCTCTTGCCGATGCCGGTGCAGCGAACGGCGTCCTCAGCAGCAGACAGGCGGATGTTCCGATGTTGTTGTTGCCTCAGCCCCCTTCGGTCCTGGGGTGTCCGCTGAGGTGTCTCCCTGGCTCCCGATCTCCGCGTCTGCCTTCTGTTCGGAGGTGGGAGGGGACACTCCTGTGTGCGTTCTGTTCTGTCCCCGGCTGTGGAGGAAATCGGGTGTCTCTTACTACCGACCCGAGCCTCACTCCGCCTAGCGCAGACCCTTGTATTCCTCTGCTGTTGTTGTTCCGCTATCACAACACGTTCCTTCACGGACTTCTCCGTTGTGATGCTGGCGGGTCACGGCGGTGTCCAGAACAAGACTCCTGTTCCTGGAGAGGTCGATGGCTGCTGCTAACAGGGATATACCCGATTAAGGGATCCCAAGCACGAGGAGCTCCTTCGGGGAGCTCCTACCAGGCGGCCATCTTCTTCACTCTGTTAAAATGCGTCCCAACGCGGGGTCCATCAGTGACATAAGGTCCAATAAGAGAGATCCAGACGATGAGGTGAACATCTAAATGATCGGAGTATACCTGCCTTGAGAGGGCCCTCGTCCGGCTGCCGATTGAATGAACTTCACCAATTCTGAACGGACCTCTCTTGAGTGACCCACTGTCCTGACTGGAATCCCACAGGACTGCTGCAGTAAAATCATGGAGTAAGAGAACGATCGGGCGCTGGAAGGAGGAAGGCGAAGAACTGCCCACACGGTCCGGTCAAGGTCGCGTAAATGCGACAAATTGTGAGATAATTGTTTGGTTTGGATAATACTAGTATTACTCTTTTGTTGGTACCTCTGGAGATTCACCGTCTGCAAACGGAGAAAAAACAGGCTCTCCCTTTGCAAGCAGTGAAGGATAGGTAGCGCGGACTTTTGTCCCTGTTGTAATCAAGTCTCGACCCTGTGCCCCATGGAAACAGTCCAGCCCGAACTGCCAGGCCAGGTCCTACCTGGACTGGAAACAAGCATCCTAGGACCGGTTTCGGCTTTCAGCAATTTTCCAAATCTATATCTTTTCAGCACAGAAAGGTGGCACCATTGGTCGAAACTACTCTGGGGGTTGTTTGGTATTCGATCTGGATGCGGCTGGCCTGGCAGTTTAGGCTTGTCTGATCATATCGAACCAAGACTAATTTGCATCCGGCGAATGTTTGTCTAGAATGGCACAGTGGGTGTAAAATACTGGTCTGAAATGTGGCCTGAGTGATTGCCAGTTGCTGCGCATTCCTTCCATCACATTATTGTTTTTCATTAGATGCCCTAGGTGCATCCAGTATGCTCAAACGTGGGTCATCTGCTCACTGGGCCATAGGACTCAAGCTATACCTCACTGATGAGACCTAAAAAGGTTGAAAGCAGTCTGGGGTTGCTTGTGTTCCCATCTTTAGGGGGTCTGGCCTGGCTGTTCGGGCTGGTCTGTTCATATTGGAGTAGTACCAAGACTGCTTTACATAGCACAGGTCTCTCTAGAATGGCACAGTGGGCAAGAAATGATGGTCTGGATGCAGCCCGAGCAATCTCGAGCATTCTGTCGATCATAAATTTTGCAGGTAGCACCATGCGGCATCAACCTCCGGATAGCAGAATACCAAAGTATATTAGACATTAACCTACATGCTGGTGTTCTGGAAACTTTTTCAGTGCTCCATTGAGGCATTTGGAGAAAAATGGAAAGAGTATCAATGACTGCATCAAATACAGCATAAAATGCCTTTGGAGGTTATTAATCATTAAACTAACTCACATTGGAGGGGGGGGGTGAGGAATCTGCTGGAAAATATTATATACACTAGAAATATTGTTACCAAAGTTACGTAACTTTCACCTGATGGCTAAATATTTCCGCAGATTCCTGACCTTACGGATGAGTCCCGCATTAATACCCTTGGGTGGAAGGAGTAGTGCCAATTATACAAAGAATTCATTTAACATAGCTCAAGCATAGTACTCATCACTGCATAGAACCATGAGGCAGTAGTTGTTGGCAAATGTATATAAGGATGACCTTGTGGGTATCCAGCAGATGTTGAGATACCTCCGGGAAAGGCCACCATAGCAGCCAGGGCTATAGGGGGATGGGTGCGAATGCTCTCTGCAGGATATTTCTTGGCTTGGGGATAACGGAGCTTAACATAGAGGGATCACCCAACATGAATTGGTGCATTTGTACAATGCTTGCTCTTACATCCCAAAAAGCCCACACATCTGGGGTAAGAAGGATGGGCAGGTGCATTAGACCAACTTATCTGGGTAAAAAAAAAGTTGTGAATTTATTTATAAAGTTTTGTATAGCGCGAACATGACTCAGGGGGAGCCTTGCGCTTTCCAACCCTATGAACTGAAGTAATTGTGCACTAGCACTACTGTCTTCAAGGTGAGACCCTGAACCAGGCAACTATGTATTGGCTTAAATGGAGATGCCTTCATGAATGTTAACACAAGATTTAAATCTTAATGAAGGACAATAAACGAAGGAGGAGAACAAGCAAACCATACATCTCAGAAGATGTGCCACTAATGAGGATATGAACAGGGATGGATGGATAAGAAAGGCACATGAGGGCAAACAAGGTAGCAAAATAATCCTTGAGCATAGAAACTGCGAGACCTTGCTGCACAAGGAACAAGGTGAATCATAGGACATTGTAAAGGAAACATTTAAAAGTATTTACTCTTCTGACTCTCACATATTTGTTCCAATAACTCTTGTAGATGGATTTTGTAGCAGTTTCTTAACTGACGAGATGATGTCCGCAACCTCAAAGGGATTTAGCTGGCATCGTTCAGTCTTCTTGCTGTGAGATTAGATCCCACCAGGTGCAGGAGAGGAGGAGGTGGCCAAATACGGAGTGCCAACACATTAGCACCCAGGAACCTCAGGCCACCAACCTGGTGCACTCTGGGTCAGCTGTACCAGTTCTCGTATACCTTCCACAGGACTTTTGTCAAAAGATGCAACATTGGTGAAAAGGCATACAGCAGACTCCAAGGCCAGCTGAATCTGAAGCCTTCCCCTAGGGAATCCATTCAGACTAAAGTTCTGGGCCACGCCAGAGATCTACTATTGGAAACCCTAGAGTGGTCTTCCAGCAACAAAAGAAACAGTGTCCACTCTCACACTGATAGAGGCTGCAAGATGAGATGCTACTGTGAAAATGACCTGTTCACTGCCCCCCACTGGCACAAACTAGTTTCCCACCAGCACAACGTCCTGCCTGTGGTTCTGATGGAACATAGTGGTGTTCTACAGAATGTGCACATTTTCCCGGATGTGGAAGGTAGAAATGCTTTCATGGAAAGGTGTGCTGTCTGCAGTTTCAGCACACTTATGTGCTGTCACTGCACCTGTCTGCGCAGACTAAATGCCCCCTTCAGTCTTGTTGCCCTGATGGGCACCCCAGCCAGCGAGGAGGCACAGTAGCATGTACCTATGCAGGGCTGGAGGAACAGAGCACCAAATTAGGTGGGGTTTGATCAGGCAACCGACGAACAGCAGACCGGGCTGAAAGATAACCTTTTACAGTGCGTAACGCAAGGCCTTGCCGGGTGAGCGAAAGACCAAACAGCAGGACGTCAGACAATTTTGCCAGAAGGGGGTCGGTCAACTTGGTGGGTGCCTCACCACACTATAAACTTTTCTCAACAACAGGTGTATACAGTTTTCGTCAATGGACACCTGGCTGCCAGAATATCATCCCCATTCACATAAGAGACCTTGCTTTACTTCTGGGTGTAATTGTCTCTTGTGATCTGCGAGGTGCTGACAGCTGAGTTAGTCCGCCCTACCGTTCTGGGAGCCTGCCAGGTGATTCACTACCAGGAAGAGTCCTTGGCAGTTCACCCATATCCAGAGGCACAAGGCCTGTCTATGACCAATCCTTCCCTGTTTGTTGCAGTACCACAGGGTGGTACCAGGATCATAGCCTGAATGTCTCTCTTTCCCAGGGGAAGGCATGAAACTGAACTGTGTCCCGAATAGCTCCAACAAAGCGGAGTGTCTGAGAAGAAGTCAGGTGTGACTTAGGCACATTGCTAGTAACCCCCAGATATGACAGGAGGTTCGCCATAGTCTGGAGGTGGTTGACCACTACCTGGGCCAAGCCTATCTTCAACAGCCAGTCCTTGAGGTAGGAAAAGACTGGAACCCCTGACCTCCGAAGGTGTGCTACCACCACCATCCCTTTTGTGAACACCAGAGGGGCACTAGTGACAACAAAGGGAAGCATAGGAAACTGTAAATCCTCCTCACCCTCCATGTACCACAGATAGTGCCAATGGGCTGGCAGGACGGGAATATGGAAATAGGCATTCTGCAGGTCCAATGCCACCATTTAGTCTTGATGGCAGACGAGGCCTGGGTAAGGGTGAGCATCTACGATTTCTCCTTCTGGAGAAAGGTCCTTCTTGGGACCACAAAGAAGCAGGAATAACAACCACACCCCACTTCTGACCCTGGCAACCTCTCAACAGCCCCTTTGGCAAAAAGTGGCTTGCACTTCCTGCTGCAAAATGGAGAGATAATTCTCTGTCAGATGTTGGGTGGACGCTGCAGTGGAGAAGCAATGAAAGGAAATGCATATCCTTTTCTGACAATCTGTAGGATCCACCTGTCTGATGTATTCTCTTGCCAAACCAGATAGAATCTTCCTCTCACTGGGTGGCTGTGGTCCTGAAATAAAAAACAAACAAAGTGGTTTTGCAGGTGGGGCTGCGGGCAGCAGAGGACTGTGTGTCATGCTGACCTTTGCTGCAGGGGCAGTGGGCTCCTCAGCCTCTTCCTTGGAAAGGCCTGGTCCCTTGCTGGGGCTTGATCAGATGATGGTAGGGATTGCGTCAGCAAAACCCACGAAAGGAGTGATGCAACTGGTGGTCCTGGCATTGCTGTATAGAAAGGTCCAGAGAGGAAGCGGTCTTTAAAATGTTAAAGAGCAGAGTCAGCTTGGTTTCCAAACAGGCGAGTCCCATCAAAGCGCATGTCTATCAAGGAGGCCACATCAAGATCATCTTGGATTGTCTGCAACAGAATGGGGTGAAGGTCTTCTGGAACACCAGGGAGGACTTCTGCCACTGAATCCCGAAGAGCATGTGTGTAGCAGCCCAAGAAGCACACAGCATTAATGGAACTCGGGGGCATCTTGCAGACGAAAAGAGATGCTTCTCAAAGGTCATCACCCGTTTAGAGTCCCTGTCAGGGGGGGTAGTGGTTGGAATGGCTAGTAAAGACCTGCAGCAAAAGGCTCTCTGGAGAAGGGTGCTTAGACGGAACCACTGGGTCAGCAAGAGCAGAGTAGTGGCACCAAGCAACACAACGGCTGACTGGTGGGCCAGTACAAGGCTTGGCCCAAGCCCCAAGAAGAGTCTGTGAGGGCCTCATTGAAGGGCAAAAGAGGCTCAAAGGTGGTCTGACCTGGTTGAAGGACTTCTGCAAGAAAAACTGTTTTACCTACAAGGTGCAGACCTTTAGGTCAAGGACTTTGGCTTCCCTATGCATGCTCATAGTGTATGAAGCAGATTCTTGTGTGGCAGGGCCCTGGGGTGGAGTGAAGAAAAGTGCTGCCTCGGTGAGGTGTACCGTCTTGCAAATCTTCGTACCAATTAACCACTGTAGAGGGTTGAGCAAACTTGTCCCTGGTTCATAGTTGTTTTCCAAATCGGTGCATAAGAGTGAATATATGGAATTGTGCCTGCCTTGTGCACTATCGAGAATAGGCAATTGCCCCTCGGTTCTAATCAGGCGCAATATCGGTCAGATTCGGCCCAGTGTGGAGTCGACGCTGGAGAGGATAATCAGGACCACCTTCCCAGACAGTGAGGTCAGTCTCGGTGTCTAAGTGCAAAGGCCAGAGGTGGGTATTTGTGCCAAGCAATATTGGAAAGAGCTCAGAGGGGTCCAACCGGTGCAGAGAAGGAACCAACCGGCAGTAACCCATGTGAGGGTCCCTCGAGACTGTGGGTTCCAAAGGTGTGCCAGAGGGAGTCAGCAAAGATCACAAGAGCTGGAGAATGGCTATTCGGAACTCTTCGATTTGGCACAGAATGGCTGAAGGACCTGGGAATTGGGGTGTGTAAGAATCACCTGCAGAGTCAGCTCCAAAGCCACCAATATTGGGAACATGATAGTTGGCTATGCCCTCATGTGTCATCAGGGGAGTGAGAATGGTGGGAAGGATAAGAACTCCACTTGGCCTTCTTTTGCTTACAAGCTGGATAAGGAACAGCCTCGCAAACATCTCTGTCGACTCCGGAACTGGGCCTTTGGCTTGCAGTGGTTCATGGAACAGCCAGGGCGTAACTTCTTCTTGTGCCTGGCGATGTAGAATGTCGCCTTTCACCGAGTCTCCGTAGATCATGGTGTTGTGATCTGACCCCAGACACCACAGGAATGCCTGGTGTGGCTGTGGCACAGGCAGCAGGCTTTAAACCCTGTAGTGACTTTCACGAGCAGATGTCTTAGGGGTGGGTGGGGTGATATTATTTGCTCACAGAGAAATCTTTACTGGTGGGAGGGACGATAAGGTAACTATCTCCAAGAGCAGCTCCATATCGGGGTCTGGTAGTGTGGAAAGAAAGGAACTGACATCCGCGCATTGGAGTGGTGCCTATATTAGCCCCGCATGTTACTTCTGGAGTGGAATGGCGGCATCATTGCAGAGGCAGACAGCTCAACCTTCCAGTATGTAGGGGTACTGCTGAAAAGAATCCGGATCCAATAAGGCACTTGGGAAATTTTCCAAAGGTGAGGAATCTGCAGCTAGAAGTCTCTATCGGTTAATATGGAATGGCCCAGCCTGTTCGCTCCCAGATAATATGGCCCAGATTTACTAAGCCTTTGCATTGTCCTTGCATCGCACAAGGACAACGCAAAGACTTCAGTAAGATTTAAGAGGCCACACACAGGGAGACTTACACCTTGCGTGGCTTTGTAAAGAAAAGTAACATGTGCCACTTCCCGAGCCAGTAGGCATTCAATGGATAAAACTTGAGCCCTCACCCATGAATACGATGCACTCCCAGATTTACCAAAGTTTGTAAATCTGCGATTGTGTCAAATAGGTATGCCTCCCAGTGGATGGCGCAATGAGAAAAATCGCCCCCCCCACCCCATTATTTCTTCTATGCTTGAGGCAATTTGCTTCACCCACAGAAAGAGGAAAAATCCTCCAAGGATTATTTTCATTCAGGAAGGTAATCCTTTCTGTATAAAAGCAATCCTGCTCGTAACACAGGCACCGTTGCACAAAGGTGCAAGTGTGTCGTCGTTGGAACTAGGTAGCGCACTGTGCACCAACGCAAGGAGAGCGATGAAATGCAACGCATCTTTGTAAATATGGAGCACTTCTGCTTCACTTGCTGCCCTGCATAATGTGAAAAGGTAGAAAGTATGCCCCCGTTTGCAAAGAATTGCATAAAAGGTGATTTTGCTTTTCAAACTGAGCAGCAAGTTGTCCTTTGGATAAATATGACTGAGTGCAACATAATTTTTTTTCTTAGTTTACACACGATTAGTTCCAAAAGACATGTGGAGTGCAAGAACTCCATAGGAGAGCGGAGCATATGCAAAACCCTCTGCAGTAAGTGCTGTGTCAGACACTTCTGGGTACCTGTTCCAGCAGCAACTGTGTCACAATACTGCCTAGTGACTCAGCAGGATGAAGAAATGAACAGTGCAAGTCCACACTTAAGTATGGCACAACCAGTACAAGCCACCTTCATTTACCATTTACTAGACAGGCAACACAAGCTTTCCATTACACAGCATGTTTAAGACACTACGGGGCATATTATCAAGCCTGTGCGCTAAAATTATCGCCGCTTTATCGGCCGAAAACGGCCGATAAAGCGGCGATAATGGGCTTGATAATATGCTCTGTGGAATTCCAATTGAAGCCCATGTTAGATGTCTTCACATCTAACATGTGCTTCGATTGGAATTCCATAGAGCATATTATCAAGCCCATTATCGCCGCTTTATCTGCCGTTTTCGGCCGATAAAGCGGCGATAATTTTAGCGCACAGGCTTGATAATATGCCCCCCGATTTCCATTACATAGCATGTTAACAAAATTGGTAGTGCAAGCTTCCCCAGTGGGCCGTTAGGGTGGGGGCCGGTTTTTGTTACCGGAGGTAGGCAATATCGGCCCCCTGTAACAAAATCGTCCAAAACCGGTCCTCGCAAACAGCTCGGCTGCACTCCCCCTCACACCAGGGGAGGGTGGGGGAGGGCGGCTGAGCAGTTCGCCAGGGTTTCTGTTCCCAGTCCGGCCCTGCTCAGGGATACTTCTATGACAGGCAGTTACCCCTTATTCACAAAACAAGCACATTGAAGGCGGTTTCAGGGCAAACTTAAGTTGCCGCTGCCTTGGTCTGGGGCACCATCCTTGGAAGCAAGTGGTTATGGCCGTCTTCTTGCCCATTCAGCCATGGCCCTTTGGCCAAGACTGCAGTCTCTCAAGCTATCTTTACCACAGGACACAAAAAAACAATCAGGCCTTTTTTTTTCAAACTGTCAGTGCATTTTTATTCAATCTTCACAGTACAAAAATAAAAATAAATAAAAACTGAAATAAATAATTACAGCCAAAACGGCATCTCTCAGGTTTCCGAAGAACTCACAAGGGTCACATACACAGCTACGAAATGAGGGTATAAATTACATCACAAAACGCATCGCACTAGAATACAGCTGGTGAAAAAAAACATAAATAAACATGAACCATTTAAACAGTTGACACTTAGCAATTTTTTCAAATGTTACAGCTACAACTTAATTGAAGTGGAAAAAAATGGCACGTTTTTTCTCGTCGCAAAGTTCTTTTTCTTTAACAATTGAAAAAACAAAAAAACAAAACTGGACTAAGAATTCTGTGCACAATCGGGTGGTTCCCGGCCTGATACAATCTAAGAAATAAATACTGAACTGCTTGGGGAAGGAACTTCACCTTGGTGCGCACAACGCAGCTTCTCCTAGTTGTTATATGTTCCCCAAAAACAGTCAAACAGGACGTACTTTATTTAGGTTTTTTTTTGTTACGGTGCATGAAGTGACATGAATGGGAGTTTAATCTCTGGCTCATCTCCCATAAGTACCTTTTTTTATTATTATTATTTTTTTTTTTTATTAAAATCGTCTTACGTTTCCCATTGTTTGCTCGATGTGGTTTCGTTCCCCAAACGATTTGCTTAAAGCGTTGTGGGGGAAAGCAGCAGGGAAGCAGGGTTGGACTTGAAGTACTGGAGTGGAATGTCAGGGAATGTACTGGGAATCTTGCAGGAAAAGTACTACACACTATCCCAGTTTCACAGATAAAGGCCTTCCCTGGACTGTGAAAAACTACCACCGTCATGTCCAGAAAATCCAGCACTGGCTTTTTCAGAAATATTCGCAGATTGCTAGACAAATGCATGTCCATAAAAGTCAGTACTGGACCATTAAGGAGCCACATTGCAGGACTGATGCATCAGTACTGGCTTTTTATCTTTTCATTGTACTCGCCAGCCTCCCCAGTAAATACCTGTACTTGAACATTAGAAGTATAGCGACCCTGCAAAAAAGTACAGGTACTGGTCTGGTAAAGGCATCAGAGTTCTGCTGAGTATTAGTAGTACTGGCCTATAAAAGTTCATGCAGTGCCCCCAAAAACATGCCTGCACTTTGCCACTCTAAGCATTGCCATAGACAGTAGGTACCTCACAAGCTAATGGAATGGCAGTAATTTCAAGAAGTGCCAGTGCTGTGTCTTTGAAAGTCCTTTAACTCCGCAGATACACACCTGAACTTGACAAAAACAAGCATAGTTGACTTGCAGGAGTACTGGTACCTGCGTTACTAGTACTGTAAGATTCATAGTACTTGCAGTTCTGCAGATAAAAAGCAGTGCTGTGCTACTGGAAGTATTGCTATCACGCATAGACGCACTGGTTCTGCCCAATTGAAAGTGCCGCTCCGATGCAAGAAGGGCTTGTACTTTCCCACTGAAGGGCATGCAGCCCACAGAGCAGGACTGGCCTTTTCAAAGTTGGGCAGAGAAGTGCTGGCATCGCTCTTATAAAATGTATTGCAGCCCCACCAGGGAGCACCGGTTCCGACCAGCAAGTAGCTAGTGTGCCAGCAAAGAGAAACATATAATCACTTCTGAAGCAGTTCAGTGCAAAGTGCCAGCTCCCTTTAAAAAGTGCCAGTGCCATCCCTTTATAGAAATCAGAAGTGCCAGCACGCATACTATTGGAGTGCTGCTCACCACACTTACAATGAACATATGAGGAAAAGGCCAGGCCCTGTGCTGCACTATTACACTGCACATTTAACCCCTCCATCACTGCCTGTCTAGGTGTCCACAATTCTGGTAACCATCTCCCAAGGATGGGGCAAAGACCTCTCTTAGCAGCAGTCTACGAAGCATCGCCATAGTAGGCACTGTACCATATCCAGGCTGGACACAGAGTGAACCAAGAAAAGTCTGCAGGGGCATGGCCCATGCACTACCCACAGGAGTCCAAAGGGCGGTGACCAATGCATCGCTTAAGACCCATTACTGACTTTCGAGGAGTCCAAAGAGGCAGTGGCTCATGCATCGGCTCGAGCACGTTTCAAAGGGGCCGTGACTTGAGCACTGCCCCAACTGGACTCCAAAAATCAGTGTTATACGCACCAGCAAAAATGCAAGGAGTAGAGTCGATGGGGTCAGTTAGCTGCCTCTGGGCTAGAGGAAGATCACAGTCTCTTTTGATTCTCCTTTGACTGGTGCACAGACCACTGCCCCAATCGATTCTGCTTAGGCTGGTGCATGGATAAAAGATGTGATCCATGCAATTGCACAAGCAGAGTCCAAAGGAACAGTGATCCGTGCACCAGCCCAAGGGACACTCAAAAGACCATAGATCCCAGAGGGAGTCCACAGGGCTTTGTATCCATGCACGTACCCAGTGGAGTTCAAAGACACAGCCACCCAGGCCTAGGCCATAGAGAGTCCAAGGGGAAACCTTTCAATTAGAGGTTCCCAAGGAGGTAGGGGACCCACAAATGGCTGGATTGGTATTTTCAAACTGCATCTCTTTGTGCAAAGTGATTTTGAGCGGGGGACAAGTGTTTTTCTAAAACATGGATTTCGTAGCTCTAGAACCACTTTTAGCATCCCATCCCATTCTTCTTGGAACTCCTAGTTAGGTTCTAAGATCCATGTGGTGACGTTCCACAGGCACCTCAGGTCACATGGTGTTCTCCCCAACTACAGCTCTATAAACTTTGCAGCCAGCATCCTAGAGCAACCCAGACAAGGTTCAAAAAGCAGCTGAAAATGGAGCACAAATGTACAAAACGAAAGGTTTAAACGTTCATATTGGCTCAGACTTTAGACTCGCAGCTTATATCTAGCATTCACCCACTTTTTGACTTCAGGCAGCCGAAAATGAAGCTGCAGTAAACCACAAAGAAACCTTTTTTCATCCCACCCACTAAAATCAACTTGGAAACATCCGCATGGGAACATGTAATCAGAAATATAGAAAACCAGACCTACACAAATGTTCAAACGAGTGCAACATGACCTTTGTAAAACTTCTCTTGGTCACTTGAAAACAGGCTTATAATCTAGCAAGATGGCATCCTAGCAGTGTTCGGTCCCCCACAGTTTCAAGCGTGCTTTCACGTCACTACTACCTTACAATAGACACCACCTGCCTCACCTGCTACGGGATCTGTGCCATACACACAATCACTGTATTGGACAAAGCACACTCTGCTAGAGAATCAGCTTTTACAACTGATACAGAAATCCCCACCACATATGGGACATTTTTCAAACTTCAACACTGCAACAAGAGCAGCAACCCAGCTCCTTAAATGCTAAAGGATAAACTTGGCCCCACAGACTGCTACAGGGTTCTGACCTGCTACAATACACCCTATATCTGCTACAGAAACGCCCAACGTTTTATGGGCTAGGTCCCAAGTCTCAACACTGCTATAGGACCAACATCCTAGCCCCACCATTTCTAAATGGCAACCTCCCTTCGAGTATCTGTTATAGGGACCTCTGCCCACTACACTGCCTCCCCCACATATGCTACAGGATACCCTCCCCTCCAATGGGACCAGCACTCAAGTCTCAACCATGCTACAGGAATATTAGCACTGCCCCATCAATGCAACACAACAACCCCCACCCACCTTCTACAGGCCCATCACATCAACTGCTACAGGGTCTCGCCTGCCTGCTACAGGGTCAACCTTTGTACTTTTTTGAAGAACTGATAACATGAGGTCTTTTGTAGGTGGTCAGACATTAATCCATATGGCAGTAGTATTCTGCTCACCTCATCATTTAATAACTGACCCCTTTTTTGCCCTGGGATTAATTTACTCCCAAACCTTTAGGCATGGCCATATTTTTACTAATAAAATAATCAAATGTATTTAAATATTTTAGGCATATAGGGCCAGATGTAAGAAGCATTTTACAAGTTGCAAACGACCAATCAGGCTATTTGCAACCGCTAAAATGCTTTGTGCCAAATACAGAAGGCACAATACAAGTCGGTAACTTGTTACCAAATTGCATTTTCCTTTTGCGATTCGGTATTAGGAAGCGACGTGTTTAAGGCATCCTTTCCTAATACTGAATAGCACTGGTATGTAGGAACGTTTTGCTACCTGGAACGTGGTCAAACATTTGCAGATACCCCCTACTTCAAGTTGTTGCTGACCCCTTCCCTTTTGTAAATTTGGGCCCCAATATCTTTTAAGAGCAGGCAGTGGACCACTGCCTAAGCTTGAAAAATGAAGAGGAAACTGTTCACTTTTTTTTTTTTAATGCCTTCCGCTTTCATTTAAGGAAAAAGGGCTGCATTTAAAAAATAAATGGTTTATTTAAAAGCAGTCACAGACATGGTGGTGTCGCATATTGCGGCCTACCTCATGAATATAAATGAGGCAGGCACCTTGCGACCCATTGGGAATCGCAAACCGTGTAAAACAAATTGTTGTACATAGCTGTTTGTGGTTACATAACAGCAAATCAACCAAAATTTGCTAGTAGGAAATCGCAAACGCTTGTCTATGTACATTTGGCTCATACTTCTATTCCCCTTACTATTATCCTTTCACAATGTTAAACAACGCCTAAACCCCGAGATGCTGAAGAGCAGTAAACCCTTCCAAAACCACCAACTCTACTGCTACATCTGTCCCTAACTTGAAAGAATCAGCCACTCCTTACCAATATTGGGGCAGCAACTCCATGCACCCCCCCCTACTAAAGGATCACTACCCACCCCCACTAAAACCTTCCCTCACTGCTGCAGAAACAGGCTCATCCGATTGGAGGAACTCCCACCCACCTGCCCCCAGCCCTCCCCATTCTCCACTGTGACCAGATTCATCTCACTGTCCCAGGCCAACCCCATCCTGCAGGGGTACACTATCCTCACTGCTACAAGGCAAGCCTTCTCTCACTGCTGGCGACCAAACAACTCACCCCTTGCAGGACTGGCATACCCTCACAGCTCAAAGCTCAAACTCACCCTCTCCAACCTCGCATTCATAGCCATCATCCCTGACCACTACTGCAGAGCTACATCAGTGCCACAGACTGCGCCCCATCTCGCTCTGCAGGAGGGTCAGCCCCACACGCGTCAATAGGGAAGACCATTAAAAGAAGGGAGTCCACAGCCCGAAGCAGAAGTCTATTGGCCTACTGAGTTATACTAGAAAGAACATATGTCTGAAGGGGGAAAGAAAAAAAAATTACCTTAAAAAACAAAATAAAAAGAAGCAGCCCCTCTTTTCTAAGCAGGGAGTTGGTGCATATGCTCTCTAGCACTTGGACAAGCATGTTCGGGTGGCATCCCTCTATGGAGGTGTGTTGTTTCTTTACTGGATGGGTCTGAGTTAGCAGATTCTGCATGGAGGCAAACATTTTGGACCTGGAGTGGGCTGCTGAGCATCGGGGCTAGTATTAGAACAGCAAGTTCTGTAGGTTGCATTGGTTTTGGGCAGTATGTGGTGGTGTACAGTGTATAAGCATTGCTTCCTTTCTCTTCGTTCATCACAGGAAAATGATGAAGATCTATCGGCCTGCATTCTCCAACCAGGTATCACCCCCAAGAGAACCTTGTCAAAATGATCTGCATTTGTACCCATTCCCCTATCAGTCTCTTGACACAATGATTTTGAAATTCTTATCCATCCCTCGCAGACCTCTTAGAAACGAGCTTATAGTGTCAACAAGCCTCGTCACTAAGAGGAAGGTCAACACAAATCACGACATGGCATAGCTAGCGAACTACATGAGTAGCAAAGCTGGTCACTGAATCAC
This sequence comes from Lissotriton vulgaris, assembly GCF_964263255.1. Taxonomy (NCBI): domain Eukaryota; kingdom Metazoa; phylum Chordata; class Amphibia; order Caudata; family Salamandridae; genus Lissotriton; species Lissotriton vulgaris. The sequence continues at coordinate 1,698,014,175 of NC_141693.1, read as the reverse complement.
ACCAGCCAACAATATGCAGCTAACAGTATCAGGACCCATCTCACAGCTGAAATGCATTGGATCAATGTACGTGAGGGAGCTAACAAAGGTAAGACATATAAAATGACAGGAGTAAGATGGCATTTTTTTTAAAACAAGAAAGGGGAAAACATTGGTCTGTGGTGCGGGACCTCCCGGACTGATGCAGTCTCAAGAAGCAGGTCTTTAGGGGGTAGGAAAAAACTTTTTTTCCAGTTAAAAGGCTAGCTCCCATACAAGCGGTAAGCTATGCACACAAATAGGCCTAGCTTACTGGAAGTGCAACAAGTTCACCGCCCATGTACCACTGAACAGCAAGTGGGGTCTCCTTCCGTTTCACTACATTCCGAAGCTAATCCAACATTTTCCAGGGGGCATAATGCCCTGTCGGTACACGGCATGCCTCGTAACACTATAGAGGTACAGTAAACACTCGGCTCAGCTCAGCTTTTGGTGGAGGTGGGGAAAATGCCTACTCCTCTCCAGGAGATCCCCAACCCCGAAATCATCCTGAAGATTCTGAGATCTGTGGGAGTCAGATGGCACCCCTAGATTCCAAGCACCGGTTGGTGCATGGTTCTAATTCCTGTGGTTCTCTGTGACTGGATCAGAGTAAACAGTACAAAAAAGTTGTTTTGAAGGGAAGGAAATTAGGAGAATCTTTTAGATGAAAGTCCATATCAATTGATAGTCAAGATCAGTCATGGTCTAAAGTATTCAGTACATTACACAGATCAGGCACTGATCCTACAGCTGGAGGCTGGGTTACGCTGCCCCCCACTCCCCACCCCCATCCACTCCTTTCACCACAATGATTCTCGTGAAACATTTCACAACCCTACCCTGCCTTCCGGAAGTACTTACTATAAATGTTATATACCACTAGTAAAACCAGGACACTCAACAACCTGCCAACCCCCAGTGTTTTGTGTAGGGCGACGAGGTGTGGTAAGAGATGCAAACACTGGGCCCATCCTCACACCTCGCTCGCCATTGCATGTTGACAGGAACACGAGTCAAGTTCTTGGGATAGTTTGCTTTCTTTATAGAATTGATAAAAATAGCATTGTTCCCCCAGCTGTTGAGACTCTGCCTCCATTTAGCGGTCCAGCCCAATGAGGAGCCGGCTCTTCTCTTCCTGGCTGCTCTCACCCTTGAGGTCAGCGAAGACTTGGGTGAAATAATGCGCGTCGGAATTGAGCTGTAACATTTTTGGGCTCATTAGGTTGATGACGGACAAACAACGGTCCCAGAAGGCCTCCTTACAGTTTTCCACGAGGAAGGGCTTGAGTGGGTAGGAGATCTCATTACCCATATAAGAGTAGGAGAGGTAGAGGCAGGTGAGCAGCACTGCCTGCAGTTCATGCTCGGTGGCCACCTCGGACGAGATGACATCCCGACATAGCATGTACAGGAACACCACGTTAGCAGGGGTTATGAAGCCTTGGTCCTGCCATCCCTGAAGAAGCAGCGACCGATCCACGCTCCGCAGCCATAGGACAGGGTCGGTGGGGGAAAGATGCTTTAGCCGGTAGCACCTCCTGCAGAGGAACTCACCAAGGCATCTCAGTAACTCACTGGTCGAGGCCTGAACAACCACTCTCTTGGGAGAAGCCGAAGGGGCTGAGTTGGTGTTTGGGATTTTCTTGACAGAGGACACAGAGTTCTTGGTGCTGGAGATCTGGTTCTTCTGCCCCGGTGGTTGGGCTGGTGGCTGTTGGGCAAAAGTGGAGAGGTTGGCACAGGACAAAGACTTTTTCAGGTTCTCATTGTTGAGGTGGGTGATGTTGTTCTGGTAATTGGTGTTGGGTTGCACCTTTTTGGAGTTCTTTTTCTTGGCAGAGACGGCCACAATCCTCTTCCAGGGAAGGACAGAGATGATGGAGTGTCTTTTCAGGTTTTTGTCCTTGGCATTCTTGCTGTTCTGGACGGCTGTATATTGTCCCACCGTAGCCGATCCGTCTTCAAACAGAGAAGCCTTCCGGTAACTGGGTGACAGGGACAGCACGGTACCCATGGTGGCAGAGGATGGTGGACCTGAAACAGGTCAAGTAAAATACCTTGGCTTTATCAAGCCAGGAGATTAGATTTAGACCTACATTAAATTCCTCAGTTTGTTCTCCAAAAATGACACTTCCTCCAAATTCCAGTCAGTTTTCAAAACCTGCAACAAAGAAGACAGCAAATTGTTACTGCACGTTTTTTAAAGTATCCTCATCATCATCTGTTAAAATAAAATTTAGTAGATTTTGGCTCTCAAAGTACATCAATAATAACATCTATTTTAGTGGGTTGAGATCTACCTGTGGAATAGACATAATTTCCAGTTGGCCCTGGTATGGTGGAGTCCTAAGGACTTGGACCTACTTTTTAGGACAGCAGGGCACACACGGCCTCAACCTGCCACTCACACCAGTGCTTTTCTACATAAGGAATGAGTTCCTTTACACCCTGTAATGACTGAGTCAAAGATACCATTTCTTGTTGGTAGAAAATTATCCAGTAAACATTAATGCTGTTTAGTAAACGTTTACTACTTAGTCTGCAGAAATCTTATAATAATTGTTGGAGTGAGGATGGTGTTAGGAACCTGCCTCTAAAGCTGGAAGAGTACAGTTAGTACTCCTACCTCTTCTCAGGACCACAGCCCCCAGAATGAAGAGGAAACTGGGCACATATCAAAGCGCATATAACAATACACCAACATCTGTGGAGTTTTTCTAAAATTAGCAAGGATTCAAAATGCACACATTTCCTAACAGAATGAAACGCTCATTAATGAATTACTATTTATAAATATACTCCTTGTAATATAATTCTATAAACAGTGTTAAGAGATTATATTTTCAAGAAGTCAATACACATACTTAGGGTGGTAATCCACTTCAGGCCTGCTCCCCAGACACTGAAAGTCTGTGAGTAGAACATGGAATCTCATGGTATCACAATGGCTTCAGTGACATCCCAGCAGGTATTACAGAAACAATCACTATTATTTTGTACTCCCATGTCTCTTCATAAATCATGGTTTCCATATCTGACCTGAATTATTGGCCTTGGTGGCACAGAGTGCAATTTTACTGATTGGTTTCCATTTCTGAACAAACACACAGCACTTAAATGTATAAGATTCCCAAATCCTGTCTTCCATTAGCATGTTACTCTGCCCTGCTTGATGAAAAGGACAAACTTATTTTGAGCTCGTCACGTTGACAGTCATGTGTGGCCCCTGACCAGAAAAACACAGAAGCCATGGTCCTCATTTATGAGCCCTTGCGTCACTTTTACGCCGCCGGTGCGTCACTTTTTGTGACGCACCAGTGGTGTAAAAAATGCGCCTTGTTGCACCATATTTACAAAGTGACGCATCTACCTAGATGCGTCACTTTGTAAACCCCTGCGCCAGGTATAATGTATGCAAGGGGGGGGCGTATTGACGCAAGAAAGGTCGTAGAAGTGACGCAGTGAAATCTATGAGATTTCACTGCGTCACTTCTAGGACGCCGTTGCGTCAAAATCTTGCGCCTGCCTCACAGCAGGCGTAAGACTGACGCAGGCCCTTTCACATGGGGATTGCCCATGTGAAAGGATGCATTGCTGGAGTTGCGTCACTTTTGTGACACACTCCAGCAATGCGTCACTTTTGCGCTTACAGATACGTCAGAAATACGGACGTATCTGTAACTCCTTGCGACATGATGCGTTATATTTAATGTATGACGCATCAGGAATGTCGCAAGGAGTGCTTTCACGCAACAATGCGTCATTTCTCATAAATGAGGCCCCCTATGCGGCTGCCCTGGTTTGGCCAATTTGAGACACAACTGTAGGAACACTGTCCAGTACGTATAGTGAGATGTGCATGGCACCCCCTCTCTGTAGAGGGGTTCCACTAAAGTCTTCTACCCACAATAACAAGCGACACCTGTAGGTCATTCTAGTCCTACTTCCAGCATGGATATCAAGCATGTGAAATTTGCTCCATTCATCCATCTCTTCAAAGATTTGGAGAGGAATCACAGCAGGGGCGGGTCATGGTCATGCCTTGAAATATCGATGGTACTAAAGAACGGGATCAACTCTACAAGGGACCGATACCCTTCAAAGTATTGGTGATAAGGCACCGAGGAGAGCACCAGCTACAGATACATATGTGCAACACTTACTGCATGTGGCAATGCCCCTTTAGCCTTTCACCCCTTAAAAGTTGGTTAAACTATTACACTTTGGGTTGTAGTAAAAACAATCATTTACACATGAAGAGATAATTACCTTTATGGTGTGCGCTTTATAAATATTTTTGACATATTACATTGCTGAGTCATTGCACTGTACGAGCAATACAAATAATGCTAATAAAATTCTAATGCATCAGTTCCATTTTATTGTAAGTACTAAGTTTATTCTGATTATTACAATCAGCAACGTTCAGGCAGGGAGGGAAAAAGAGGACATAGTAGACGATAGACTGGCCTAAGACACAACTTTAGAGATCAAAACTCCAGCTGAAATTAGTGCTCATCAAATTGTAAAATCAGGGAGGGCTATAGACGCCCATGAAAATGATGGAAGTACATTTACATGATAAATATAACAAACCATAGCAAAGCCAATAGTTATGGTGTTGGCTGCCAGCCTTTTGGCCAAGTCAATGCTTGTTTTGTCATGGTTTTTCAAAAAACTTTATTGTTGGGGAAGTTGCTGGACCCTCATCAATTAAAAAAAGAAAAAAATTGAAACTATTATTGGTCTCGAAAAGTAAAATAACACACTTCTGTAGCAGTTCCCATCCATGCCTCTTAAAGAAGCAACTTTGTGTGTGGATATTTTCCTTGTGAAAGGGCGGGATACAGTCACTCAGAGTGTAGTTAGTAAATGGCTGAAGTGGACTGACTCATTGTCCCATGCTGCAGAAAAATGTGAATGACACAATAACAGACTACTAGATGAAGAGGCCTGGCTGAAAGCTCCTACAAGTATATTATACCATAATTTTAGTACAAGCAAATGGTATTGGTTAGCGCTTAAAAAGACATCTTCTTGATCTAGCGTTTGGATTTGTCTCACCAAGAGTGAACATGTCCAGGTTACTGCCAATCTTCTCAAAATATTGTACGATTAAAGTTTCAATTTCTGTTTTCTCGAAATACAATTTTCTTGAAATTTACATAATTGTCTCCTACAGCACCTAAATCAGGATTTTTGGGGGGGGTGTTCTGGCAAATACTACTAAGGGTTGGGTGAGAAGAATCCATTTATAGCACAGAAAGCAAATATCTATGTTTAATACGGTCCTTTTTAGCAAACGAGGCAAAATGGGTGCTGGAAGGCGACCTCAGACACATTCATTCTGCTGCACACAGTGTATGTTCTGTGTGGGTGCTCTTCAGTTGGACTCAGGACACAGCACCTTCTGAACCAAGTAGTGAATGGGACACAAACATGCACTGAATATATTAATGATTGCTGCTATGTGTGTATATTTAAGTTGATGGGGGTTTACGTACCATATATTTTATATTACATGTATAGTTTATGTATGGTGCATATGATTCCTATAAACTGTAATGATACTTTATAGTATTGAATTTACTGCCATATAAAATGATTCTCTCAGGGGTATTTTCAAATTGTAATTACAAATAAAGAAATGTGCTAGTCTGTCACACAGCTTGACAATAAAGGGTTCTTAACAAGCCTTGGGTCTTCTTTTCACTGTGGGAAGTATCTGCGTCACCTCTTAAGTGTCTGTAAAATGATTGGGAAATCTACATTCCTTTAAAACGGTTTCTTTCAACAGGTTTATAGTCACAAAATGCATCCAAAAAAATTCAACCTGCTTTATTCCTTCAAATCTTGCATGAAAATTTGACCTGCAATGAAATCTTTATTATTTCTATCCCTTATTCTTTTTTTTAAATGCACCTTGCTTCCTTCTACCTTCTGTCTACCTCTTCTGTATACAAGTTACTCGAAGGGGGAGATTTAGTAAGATTTTGCATCATGTTTACATCACAAAGGTGGCGCAAATCTGCGCAATTTTTTTTCCAATTTACTTTACAGCGTTAACTTGTTTCACGCTGGAAATAACGGTAAAATAACGCAAAGCAGGGCATAGCGCTGCTTTGAGCCATGCGGGCATACCAAGGTTGGGGCAAGGGTGTTCCCATGCCACTACCCAAGGTTTCTCACACTAAATCCAATATACTAAGTAAAGTAGATTGGGTTTAGCGTGAAAAAACGTTTCAAGTAGGCTCAAGGAAGGAAAAGTGCTTTAATTACTCCTTTTTCTGACTTTGCATGTGTGCTGCACTGTATAGCATGCATAAAATGAGGGGAAAGGTTTGAAGTAAGTCTCAGCATAGTATTTTGTACTGGAAGGGTACCCTTCAAGTACAAAACCTATGCTAGACTCAGGGAGACACCCTTGCACCATGGCGCAAATGTGTCTCTGAGGTGCATGGCACAAGGGAGAGGGGAGGAGAGTGCCTTATTTTAGTAAATTCGGCGCTCTCCTACTCTCTCCTTTTCATGCTGCGTAGCATTTGCGGCTGCTGCAGTGCGCTACGGGAAAACATGGTAAATCTCCCCCTTCATTTCATGCCTATCCATCTTAAACTCTTTAGAAAGTACAACAAGATCTAATAATTCCAGCAAGCATTTGTTTCTCTAATGATCACATCCATGTCAACAAAGTACCACAAAAAACTGTATTGCATGCATGGAATGAGCATGTAAACCTAACCCCAATAACTAATGGACTGGCTACTAACTTTAGGGTCCTGGGAACTGTGCTACTCACTGTACTGTGCTCCAACGCCTCGTCAGGGTAGTAAGTGCTATATAAATGCAAAATCAACAATTCAAATAGTGGAAGAAAAGAGTAAATACAATTCACACAGAGAGGTATTTTTAACCCACTGTTGCACTTACCCACACACCTGCACTCAGCACTATGGTGTTTTACTTTGAAAGATCTTCGTTAAAGAGCCCTCTTGCAGGGCCTGTGGGGGACTGCAGGGTCAACCCGCGAGGCGCAAAAACACCCTATAATGAAGCATGACACCTTTACGGGGGTGTGAGGAGAACACTTCAAAATTGAGGATTTTTCCCTCAAAAATATAATATTCATCCTGAGACCTATCTATTTCAAATTTGTCATTTCCATTCTTCTATCCCTCCTCCAATGCAATCCGTAGCCCAATAGGCCGGATTCCCTTCATAGGAACAGTTTCCCTCCAGTGTGTTTCATCAAGAAAAGAGTAAACCCATCC
>NC_141693.1:1696546883-1696551883 GCF_964263255.1 Lissotriton vulgaris | reverse complement strand
CCGAAGGTGAGGTGGTGCGCCGGGGCGGGGAAGGCCAGCCTGCATTGGGCGGGACTAGCGAGTCAGCCCCTCCTTGTTGACCCGGGAGCTGAAGCTGTGGGCGGGAACCACCCCGAAGAAGGAAGTCGGAGGGAGGTCTGTGGAGCCCCTGCGAGCCCCGTTGCTGGCTAGAGAAGTACTGTGCTTGACTGCATCGTCCGCTACAACTGATGTGAGGTGGGCCGTGTGTTCCGCTAAAAGACTGCGGTGTGTGAGAGCTAAACAGCGGCATTACTGTGACTGAACTGAGGAGTTTTGCGACCTCCCCGGCAGCCCGTTCGTCGTCTTAAGACTCTGAACTGGTGCCGCCAGGGTTCTGAGGGTGAACCAGCCCTGTAGGCGAATATTGACCCCCAGCGCCAAGTATAGGTCCTCTCCCGGTGGCAGCCGAGTGTGAATGAACTGCTAAAAGTATTTCCTTGCTTTCTAGATACACGCGTGTGCATCGAGCGGTTACAAAAGAGTCCCAAAAGTAGTTCTGTATCCCAAGAAGCCTGAAAGCCTGTCGGGCTGTCCAACTAACTGTAAGAGTAATCTCTCCTTTCTCCACACTGGAAAAGTGACTGTATTAGAAGTGATTAATTGGTGGCAGCGATACCAGTCATTGGTGATAACTAAAGTGATATTTAGGCTAGTCATTATTGTGCTAAACATTGCTGATATTTATTGTGGTATTTATTCTGATCTTTGATATTATTTATTCTATTTATTCCAGTCATTGCTAATATTTATTCTACTGTATTCATATCTACTATTTATCCAGTGTATTTATTCCTTAGAGTCCAACTATTTATTTATTTATTTATGAGAAACCCGTATTCCATTGAACCAATGCTTACCAGAAATGTAACTGTGAAACCCTAAGTGAATTTGCTACAAATCCAGAGAACTTTTATATAAATGAATCGTATTTTTCCATAACAGTGGTGTGGTGTCCTTCTTTTTGTGTGGTGTACAGGGGGTTATTATCGGGTCCAAGCTGGCTTAACACTATAGCCTTCACCTGCCTAGCCACTCGAGTCAAGCTACCTCCCCCTTTATGCTGGGCTTGCCTGCGCAGGTCCAACATAAAATTGGTGGCACAGCGGTGGGATAGCGAGCCGTGCTTGTTGTGAACCCCATAATAATTCAGTGTGCCCCACAGGTACACACCTGGAGTTTTCTCCCAGCGGCCCTCTAAATTATCGTTTTGTTTTTTCCAAATTCTTGTCTGGTGGTGGGTGGAAGTGACCCTCAGTTGTCCTTACCTTACAACCTACTTCGTGGTAGTGGTCCACACTTTTCGCTGACGAGATGGAATTCAATATGTCAGAGTTGGAGACCTATACTGTGGCGCAACTCAAGGATTTCTGTCAGGAAAGGGGTGTGTTCGTCAGGCGAGGGGCCAAAAGAGAGGAGCTCCGTACTAGTCTGCGAGCCTGGGTGGAGGCACACACGGAGGGAACGGTGGAGGAGGAGGAATTTGACAGAGATACTGTTGTTGAGGTAGTGACTGCAGGTCCCCCGGGGGTGGGTGAAATGTCAATCAGCCCCAAGGTAACTTCACGGGAGGGCAGCAGCGTATCCTCTAGAGGGTTGTCTGAAACCGAGTTGGCCGACAGGAGGGAAGAAAGACATCTGAGGTTAGAGTTGGCTAGGTTGGAGCTGGAAGAGAGGAGGATGGAACACGAGTTCAGGCTAAAGGAACTCGACCTCAAGTCCCGTAACAACACTCCAGGGGGTGTCGAGTCTCAGGAATTTGCCAGGGAGCCCAGACCTCATTTACCTAAGGACGTGGTCGCCAGCTACACTGCTGGAGACGACATTGCTAAATGGCTGACAGCCTATGAGGTCTCCTTAAGAGCCCATGGGATCCATGAGAAGCATTGGGGTGGTGGATTGTACCGGTACATGCCTCCGACAGGGAGGGATGCCTTATTGGCTCTCGACCGGGAGGAACAGGTAAATTACCCCGCCATGAAGGTGGCGCTCATCAGGAAGTTTGGGTTGACCCCCGAGAAATACCGGCAAAGGTTCAGGGGCAGCCACAAGCTGAGCTCACAAAATTGGGTTGACTTCCTGGATTATGCCAAGAAAGCCCTGGAAGGGTGGGTCCAAGGTAGTGAGGTGGAGGACTATCACGGGTTGTATGACTTGATACTCAAGGAACATCTACTCGAGAAATGTCTTCCCGAGCTGAGGCAACACCTGGTAGACAGCAAACTTACTTGCCCCCGTAAGCTTGCTGAGGAGGCGGACGTCTGGGTAAGTACCAGAGTGTCCACGAGGGGGACGGGAGGAGAAACTCAGAAGTCCGGACAGGGCGCTCCCCAGAGGAAAGAGGGGGGAGATAACAAGAAGCAGGAGTTCTCCAAAGGCCCCCAAAGTAGCTTTAAGGGGAAAAACACCTTCTCCAACCCTAAGGCTAACCCGCAGAAGAACCCTAATCCTGGCCAGAGTCAGCAGCCAAGGGTTGTCCATTGCTTTGAGTGCGGTGGTATTGGACATTATAAGGGAGACGTGAAATGCCCAAAAAGACCACCCCCTCCCACTGGAGGAAAGGCCCCGGGAGTCGCTAGTGTAGCGCTTGGGGAGGAGATGTCCTTGAGTAAGGGAAGGGAGTGGGCGGGAGTCACCTTAGTGTCCCTGGGTGATCGGGCGATGGTTCCAAAGATCCAGGTGCCCGCGAATACTGCCAAGTATGGGCAATGGGTCACCATCAATGGCCATAGAGGGGAGGCTCTGAGAGATACAGGAGCCAGTGTGACTATAGTTAGGAGTCATCTGGTATCCTCAGAGCAGGTGATTCCAGGCGTACTTCATCCGGCCGCGATGGCTGACGGCCGAACGAGCCACTATCCTGTGGCCGAGGTTCCCTTTGAGTGGGGAGGGGTTGCAGGTTCACTTCGAGTTGCCGTAAGCCCCGCCGTGCCAGTCGATTGTTTGCTGGGCAATGATATGGAGCACAATGCTTGGAAGGAGGTGGAATACCGGACTCATTCTGAGATGCTGGGTACACCTGAATGGGCCTGTGTGAGTACCAGGTCGGCGGCTGCTCAGAAGGAGAAGTCGCGTGGGTTGGAGCCTGGAACAATGGCCCACCCAGCTGCCGAAGAGGGAGCATCTCGAGGACAGGAGGAGCCTGCCTCGGTGTCCGTGCCCCGTGAGACGGATAGGCCACCGGAGGAGGTGGACCCGGAGTCCGCGGAGGAGGACATGGTTCCGTTGGAGGACCTGCCTATCCCCGCCGAGTGGCGAGTGGAAGGAGGACCGTCCAGGGAGGAACTGAGCAAGGGACAGAGGGAATGTCCCACCCTCGAGGGTCTGAGGCAACAGGCTGAAGCCCAGGCAGCAGGTAACCAGTCTGGGAACTATCGTGTTTACTGGGAGGATGGTCTCCTCTACAGTGAACCCAGGGCGCCAGTGCACGGATTGTCACGGGCCCTGGTAGTCCCACAGTGTTACCGAGCCTTCTTGCTAGAGTTGGCTCATGAGATTCCATTGGCAGGACACTTGGGTCAGGACAAGACCTTTGCCCGGCTTGTCCCCCACTTTTATTGGCCTCGAATGAGGGTGGCGTCCGACACATACTGTCGGACGTGTGTGTCATGCCAAGCCAGTGGGAAAACAGGGATGAAGCTAAAGGCTCCTCTGGAACCACTTCCCGTCGTTGGCACCCCCTTTGAAAGGGTGGGCATCGACATTGCTGGGCCCCTTGATCCACCGACATCATCCGGTCACAGGTTTATCCTGGTACTGGTGGATCATGCCACAAGGTATCCAGAGGCCATACCTCTGAGAACCATCACTGCACCGGTGGTGGCGAAGGCCCTGATGGGGATCTTTACCCGAGTGGGTTTCCCCAAAGAAGTTGTGTCTGACAGGGGGACCAACTTCATGTCAGCATACATGCGGGCAATGTGGAAGGAGTGTGGAGTGACCTACCGGTTCACCACTCCTTATCACCCACAGGCCAATGGCCTCGTGGAGAGATTCAACAAGACGTTGAAGGGTATGATCAGAAGTCTACCCGAAAGCCTGCGGAGGAAATGGGACGTCCTCCTACCCTGTTTGCTCTTTTCCTACAGGGAAGTGCCACAGAAGGGAGTGGGTTTCAGCCCCTTCGAGCTTCTGTACGGGCACCCTGTACGTGGACCTCTCAGCCTGGTGCGAGACTCCTGGGAAAAGTCTCCCCGGAAAGTCCCCCAGGATGTGGTGAGCTACATGCTGGCCTTCCGAAGCCAAATGGCTAAGTTGTGGAAGCAGGCTTCTGACAACTTGGAAGCCAGCCAGTCTGTGATGAAAGCGTGGTATGACCACAATGCTCACCCGGTGGAGTTGGAGCCTGGCCAGAAGGTGTGGGTGATGGAACCTGGAGAGCTGAGTGCCCTCCAGGATCGGTGGACAGGCCCCTTTGAGGTGTTGGAAAGGATGGGCAAGGCCACCTATTTGGTGGACGTGAAAACCCCTCGGCATCCGCATCGGGTGTTACATGCCAACCGCCTCAAACCCCACTACGAGAGGCCCGAAGTCACGTTAATCATGGTGACTGATGGATCGGAGGAAGAGGACGCTGAGCCTCTCCCCGACCTATTTGCGTCTCAAGAGAAGGATGGGTCAGTGGAGGGAGTGAAACTCTCACCATCTTTGACTCCTGAGCAGCAGGAGGAATGTCGCCAGGTCTTGGGGTCATTCGCTCCTCTGTTCTCCCTTGTCCCGGGTAAGACCCACCTGTGTACCCATGATGTGGACACAGGAGACAGCCCACCTGTGAAGTCCAAGTCTTACCGGCTGTCTGACAAGGTGAAGGCCAGCATCCGAAGCGAGGTAGCCAAGATGCTGGAGCTGGGAGTCATCGAACCCTCAAGTAGCCCTTGGTCTAGCCCGGTGGTTTTGGTTCCCAAACCTGCGCCACCTGGCACCACGCCCGAATTGCGATTCTGCGTGGACTACCGAGGCCTCAATTCGGTCACAAAGACCGA
>NC_141693.1:1696519383-1696539383 GCF_964263255.1 Lissotriton vulgaris | reverse complement strand
AAAAACGAAGTGTTTTCTGTCGTTGTAAGGCTAGTATTGTCAAAGTAAATGTTCCAAGGAAAACAAATGGTTAATGTCCAAGTTCCTGGAGCTATCTTGGCCAAATAGGAGCGTTGACGTTTCGACCCTAGTTGCGCCCCAGTTGGTGGTCGCGCTGGGTGGGGGGGGGGGGGGGGGGGGGGGGGGGGGCGGGGGTCAAGGGGATCGGTCAAATGGTGAATGATTCCAAAGGGTAGCCAGTTGGTCAACCCTCGATGTAGTTTTATCTGCAATATATCTCAGCAAGCCTGAATGAGCGCCAAACGAGCTGTCCGTGTCTCAAGCATTTTTCTCGAGTACCCATAGGAGTTTACCCCACGCCCTCCTCGCCACCTGCAAAACAAGAGAACGAAAAGGATCTGAATAAGAAAGGCAATGGGATCCGCAACAAGCACCACCGGCGTAGCAGGCTACAGACATACAAACACCAAAGGTGTGAACCCCAGAGGGCTGTTCACCGACCCTGCGTCCAAACTGCTAACGGATTGAGGGGGCCCGCTGCGACCAAAGCTGCCGGCGAGAATTCAGCAGGGACACGCACTACCTCCATGGGTCTAGAAAGCGCACCAGACGGAGTCCAAGGGTCAAAAAACCATTGAAGTGTAAGAAATTCTTTTTATTTGGTCGAAGTTTGTACCGGTTTCAGGATATTCAGGGAGGCAAGGGGTCGCCCGAGATGCCTCTGAAACCGGCAGTTGTGAGACTGCGTCCAACTTACCTTTAGCATGTTGGGTCTTCGGCGCCTTCGGGGAAGGCTATGGCTCTTCACCAGTGACTCCTCGACTATCTCTTGGCTTCGGGGAACCCGACACTGTAGCGGTTCATCTCAAAGCTTTGCAGCAAGGAGTTTCATACGGTGTGCCATAAACACCTGCTGGATACTCTGACAGGAGCCACAGTCTACAGAATCGTGGTGCTCAACAAGACACTATAAACAGACAGTATATGGATCCGTGATTGACCTCTGTCTTTTCCAAGAGCGACAGGGTTTACACCAAGATGACATCGTTGGCACACTGTTTATTATACGAGAAGAGTAAAATGGGCCGCTACGGATCAGTGTTGCAAGAGCAGAAAAGGAACGGACGTCTGCAGGGAAGTTAAATGGACTCAGTTGATGTCACATTCGGCGGCCAATACGGAGTCGCACGAATCCCTCTAATTTCACAATCCAGTATTGTGCCTTGGGAGGATTCTAAAGTAAGGACTCTGGCTAAAAGTCTATCAGATATTAAGTATAAAACATATCACACTAAAGATGGTAGAGATCCAAATGCTAGTTTGGGAAATGTATCACACTTTGCTACACAAATGCTTGTATAACGCTACATTGATGAAACATGGTTTGAGCAGGCTACACTGTGCATGCTAGCGCGCGCACACACACACACAATCCATCCATCCATCCATACACTAGCATATAAACCTTATGTATCCTATCTTCCACATCTTTTTGTCTCAATACACACCTAGAAAACTATCAAGACAGTCATTCTTCATTAGATGTGATCCTCTTATCTTTGAGATATCTGCATGTTTGATACACACTCTCGCTGCACCGCCACACATTTCACTTTTTATACCATCTTTTCTATAATTTGTCAGTCATTTTTTATATCAAGAGCTGATTAAATTAGTACCTACATTTCTTCTTGCTGCTGAATCTTTTTGGAGTGCCCAGTATGTCGATTACATTTTATTCAATTTAATGTAAACCGGTTTCTGATATGCCTATGGCACTCTTCGAATTTCTATCAGACGCTGGACAGACCATACAGAACACATTTTATCTTTTTTTAAATATATTTCTATTAATTTTTCTCACAACATAAACCATTCACATCAAGACATGGCAGTACAATCGTGTCAGAAGAAATTCTGCACACACCCGAGTACACCTCTGATCCTCAAGAAGAAAAGTGGAAAACTACTCACATCGGCCACTCGAAAAAAATTGATAAAACATCAGCGATCGAGGTGTGCACACCAATAGTGTTGTTTTGGAGACTAAGAATTAATTTTGTTAAAGATCAGTATCATGGAGGGAAAATGTTATAGCAAGCTTTTGGGCTGGGATAAAGCTAAGTTCACACAACACTGCATATGCACAATGGATGGTACTTACTGGTGATTTGGAAGGCTAATTTTATACAGTGCTAAACAAGACTACCGACCCATATTTATTTAGATTAAAAAAAATAAAAAGCAGGCTAAGCAGGATTCTGAAAGGACGGACTTGCATACCTATTGTTGGGATGGTTGTAACAATCTCTCCCAGCTTCAGCTTGTACAGAATGGTGGTCTTTCCAGCTGCATCTAGACCCACCATCAGAATTCTCATCTCTTTCTTGCCGAAGAGTCCTTTAAACAGGTTTGCAAAGATGTTCCCCATTGTAGTGTTTCAACAGATCTGTTGAGAAGCAGAACAGTTCAAAGCATGGTCATTTGGTGTTTGATTTCCATGAAAAAATAAGAGATTACTGAACTAAAGTGAACGAAGACAATGAGTTTGTAGCCAGCATCTATCCGACTGCAGCTTATACAGACTACTACTAATGAGATTTATACAGTGAATGGCTACGTCAGGTGACGAGTCCCAGCGCTGAGGTAGATGTCCTATAAACCTGAGTACGAATGTGAGAATCATAATCCAAGTTAACGCAAAAAAACTATTTTAATTTCCTGCAAAAAAAACTTTTTCATTTCCTGCAGAAGATTATTTCGGATTTTTCTTGTCTGAGCAGCGGTTGTTAACTTATTGGCTTCTTTCGACCCCCCACTTAATTGTTACTGGAATTCAGGGACATTTTATACTTTTAGGTGTATTAATAGTAACTGTGATTTTATGATGCAATGTCTATATGTGATGTACTTTTTATGTTTAACAAAACGGTTAAACGAATAAAAGATTTGAATTGAATTCAGGGACACCCACTAAGCCATTATAGCAAGCTGGGGTTCCCCAACCTAAGCAACGTCTTAGACTTGAATTTAAAAAAAAGGCACAAAAAAAATATACAGAAATATTTTCTTTAACTCACAATCAAATGTTCAATTTTGCTTTTTTTATTTGCATATACATTAATGTTCTTGTTCAATTTTGTGAGACAGGGGCCGACTCGCTGAATGGGCCTCCTGGACTTCCAGGGTTCATCGGACCACAGGTTAAGAACCACTGTACTAAAGGATAGCTATGTGCTTCAGCAAGCTCCGTTTATCTCTGCTATTGACAAACTTCTATTGAAGATTAGTCCTTTAACAAATCACTGATGAAAAAAAATACACCTCTTCATCCACAACACTGCTAAGTGCTACTTCCTATAACACGATAACTGCACCTCAGTGGTCATCATGCACGATATGGAAATGCTATCCACATAGGATCAAAAAAAGGATTTAAAAAAAGAAAAAAGAAAAACACTTAATTCCCTTCCAACCACACACACTGCACAGCGTAGCTTGCAGCCTAAGTAGGCAAGCACTTCAGTGCCCACACTATAGTAGTATTGCAATACAAGCATTGGAAATGCAATAGGTCTCGCATTAGGAAAGTTTGAGCTATTGGTCTTATAATTGATTTTTTTTTATTCATGTGTTACTTTTAAAATAGCTAAATTAATAGCTTTGTCATTTACAATGCCAAAAGTTATAACTTTTGCAAATGTGACACCTATAGTATTTGTAATGCAACATGTTTTGTATTTACGTGACTTAGATGTATTGATATTACAAATAACAATGGCTTTTAATTTTTTAAAATAATTAATACTTAAATATTTTATTTTATTTGTAATGGCAATAGCTTAAACTTTTGTAAATAACTTTTGTGAAGATTATGTTCAGTGTTTTTCATTGTGACGAAAATCCAAGAACAGAAGTGAAATATTAACATCTTTTTGTGATTTGTAATAAAGCGTGAAAGCTTAAAACAGCTTGAAACATTGAAAGAACCTATTTGAACCAGTGATGCTGGGGTGGCGCTGAGTGATAATGTGGAAGGGAAGAAAGAAAGAACGGAAGGAAGAAGGGAGGAATGAAAGAAAGAAAGGAATGAAAGGGAGGGAGGAAAGGAAGGAAGGAATGGAAGAAAGAAAAGGAAGGCAAGGAAGGATTGAAAGGAAGGAAGGAAAGGAAGGAAGGAAGGAAGGAATGGAAGGAAGGAAAGGAAGGAAAGAAAGGGAAAGAAAGAATAAAATGAAAGAAAGAAAGGATTCTAATTGCAAGTGTCAACATGAACAGGCTTGTTTTGAAGATGTAGTTCCCAAATTTGAGATTCCACGACAGAGGGGCTGTGAAGGATGGAGAGGCGACAGGCAGAAGCCACGGGGACATCAAAGGAAGGGTGGGAGGGGAAAAAATGTGACACCTATAGCATTTGTAATGCAATATGTATTTACGTGACTAAGATGTATTGATCTTACAAATACCAATGGCTTTTATTTATTTTTTATATAATGAATATTTTAAAAAGTTGTGAGCACCAAGCTGTGTAGCTCAAACACTTCCAAAAAGGCACACAGCTCCTAGGCTAGGGTTATAAGGGCAATGCAAAAACACCACGAAGACGACATCCAAGTATTGATGTAAGCAAAAAATATAGTGGAATAGTTGCATGAATTTATAATTGAGCTTAGGTGTGGCTTCGTGAACCTAAGGCTACTGGAGAGTAAACATCAAAAACGTGCTATGACATTAGTTGTGTAAGAAACGATTGCAAGTAGGACTGGAGTCTTGATGTTTTATACTGTGTTAATGTCATTGTCTGTTTACATGGATCCTGCTGTTACTTTAAAAAAGTGCATGCATGTTCACCCAGTGGGCCTACCTTATATTGTTTGTCTGTGCAAAATACCAAGTCTCAGTCACAGAAGTGTGTATAAAGCGTTTGTGTCGTGTGAGGAAGAATGTACAGAGTGACAAATAATGTACTGAAAGAGGATAGTGGAAAATTAGAATTAAAATGTCACCATATCTCAAAATTTGGCACGTGATACAGAGACAGCAAGAAGTGGAATGGAAGTATGTTTATTTTGTGTTTGGAAGCCACGCAGACAAAGGGGTGAGAGAGAAAGCCTCCAAAATAGTATAAGAGAGTTATTGCAGTATAACGAGAATTAGAGAAGGAAGAGATAGGGAAGCAGAGAGATTATAAACTATTGCAGTGTGTGATGTTTTAAATCATGAACGGTTTAAAGTTGCTAAATTGAAATGCCATATTTAAAAACGAAATATACCTTTTAATGTGCTTTCATACCGACTTTAATTTCAATATAGTGAAAGGCTGAAAGTATTCCACCATGTTTATAATAAAATGTGACTACGCTAACAATATAGTCTAAAAGTATCCTTTAAAAAGTAAATTTTTTTTTTTGCTGGTTCAAAATGGTCCGAGTAAAGAGTGAATTAAAGACATCAATAAAGGTGGATGTCTCTGTGTATCTTGTGCTCTCCTGGCACCTCGGGTCGGTTTAGTGTTAACACGTAATTGACAAACCCATTGTCAAGCAGGATGTCTCAGTTGTTGCCCACTGGCGGCTGTTGTCTGTTTCAAGCAGAGAGGAAAGAGCTGGAGAAGGTGGCGCTGCTAACGGAGAAGGGAGGGGGTACCCCCATAAGAATGGCTCAGTCTGCCTTGTCCCCAGTGGCGCCAGTTGCCGGTTCCAAAGTAACACTTGCTAATTATTTTAATAATTGTAGCTGCGCAAATGAAAACTAGATTACAGTGTAATCAGAATGGTAAAAGGTAACAATGAAGAGCATGCTTCAGCTATGTGCTGGGAATAATTTCAGTGCCACAAAAGGTTAGAGCAATATGTGAGTTGATGTCTTTGTGTGGGCACCTAGTATACACACGGGCCACAAATGAGGAAATGAGGAAATAAAATGATCAAATGAAAATTGCCTTTCTATCCTGCAATTCATTTCTGGGCACCTGATCCAAGCATCATCTCTTACCGCCTAGTTTTTTAGTAGACTAATTGTTGTTCTTCGAGAATTAATTTCTTTACTTTAAGTGTATAAGCAGTTCTCATCATAACAGCAATAATACAAACGTGAGTAGATTTCTTTGTTTTACACAAATACACATTTTGTAATAAGCAACGGCCCAGAGGCAAACTACAGCTGGCAAGACCGCTCTAAAGAATACCATTTTTTTTTATTTTTTAAAGGAACACTAGGTGTTGGAGAGCAACAAAGGAGCCGATGGGGGCAGAATGGATAGCCAGCAGGGTGAGGGAGCAACAGAGGTGCTCGAGACTGACCAGCTGCACGAAGGACGAAATTATTAGCAGAACTTTAAAAACTGTAACATGCTCCCTGGAAAATGCATTTACAGTGAAGAATGTTTGTGAATGTGCTTGGGTTAAGTTTAAGTGAACTTTACGTGACCCTTCATTGAAGTTACTGGTTTTCTATAAGATAAGAGTGCCAGACTGCAGAAGGAAATAAGAAACGAAAAGGGCTATAAAGGGACAATGGAGGAACGAGCCAAGTATACAATAAATAAAAAATAAACGAGGCACAAATGAATAGAAAAGGCGCGCCGCGCGATGCGTCGGCAGAGAGAAGGCAGGTGCTGGAGAGGGAGGGGGTGGGCTGCCTGCAACTCGAGCGACCATATGGAGAGGGAGGGGGTGGGCTGCCTGCAGCTCGAGCGACCATATGGAGAGGGAGGGGGGTGGGCTGCCTGCTGGGAGAAGCTTGGGGCAGACAATGAAGAAAAGTCGGTCTAATTACAGATCGAAAAAGTAAGACATTTTAGAAAATACACAAAAAATTGACGTGTGTGCAGGTTACAAAAACGAACAAAGTACAAGGAGAGGTATAACGCGGAAGAGAAGAGCAAAAGAAACGTGCTGGGAGGAGAGATGGGGGGGTGGTCTGGAGGCCTCGGAACACTAGTGTGAAGCTCTCTCGGCATTGCTGGTACAAGGGGAGGTATAACGTGGAGGAGAAGAGCAAAAGAAACGTGCTGGGAGGAGAGATGGGCGGAGGGGTCTGGAGGGCACGGAGCACAAGTGTGAAGCTCTCTCTGCATTGCTGTGGCGGCGACCATATGGAGGGGGGTGGGCTGCCTGCTGGGAGAGGCTTGGGGCAGACAATGAAGAAAAGTCGGTCTAATTATAGATCGAAAAAGTAAGACATTTTGGAAAATACACAAAATATTGACGTGTGTGCAGGTTACAAATGAACAAAGTACAAGGAGAGGTTGGTGTTTGAGTGAGCAGCCTTTGATGTGCGAGCGAGTGGGAGGGAACAGAAGGGGGCGGAGCTGATACCTTAGAAGAGCTGTTTGCGACACCAAGCTGGGGAACAGATGGCTGGCGATGTGCACGCGCTTTTTAGGTCATGCGCATCGACCTAAAAGCACACGTGCACTGCATCAAATCGCCACTTTGGTTAAACTCTGGATAAGACCCTATACCTCTCGCCAACTCGAATGCGCAAGCGCATCA
Source organism: Lissotriton vulgaris (assembly GCF_964263255.1). Classification (NCBI taxonomy): domain Eukaryota; kingdom Metazoa; phylum Chordata; class Amphibia; order Caudata; family Salamandridae; genus Lissotriton; species Lissotriton vulgaris. Next base: position 1,696,531,887 of record NC_141693.1, on the reverse strand, counting down.
GCAGGCGAGCCCGAAAAAACGTCCTCACAAAACTTTAATAGCACTACTGCATAGACAGAAGCAGTGCACATGTCCTTGACAAAGGACAGGTACAATAAATATAGACGACGGGATGGGGGACAAAGTACATATTCTAAACAATCAGTCACGTGAGACTCATTTGAATCAGGAATCCTCACCTAAACTTTAGAAGAATCCAAAGGCAGATTAGAAATACACTTCTGTTCTAAATGAATTGTACAAACGAAAACATATGATTTGGATACAAATATATTACAACAATCCCAGAGTAGTACAATATACTGCACAGTAACGTTTGTGAACATAGTGCAGACTACGCAGGGCTCATAGTAATATTTACAATATATCGCATACAAGGCTTCTGTAAAAAGTCAAATGGTTGTGAGATAATTATCAAAGCAAAATCAAGGGAGAAAGAGGATCCAACTGATTTATCAGCCGCATCATTTGTTAATCCTCAACCACCACCAATTGGGAGGATTGTCAATATTTCAACCCTGAACCATTCATTCATAGGGTCTCATCAGAACGTAGTCACCTGACTGATACATCACACTGTGGTAACCAGGTGTGCCTGCTAACTGATTTACACCATCCCCACGCTTGAAATGTTTGCCTATGCATAGGCAGAGTCACTCCATACTGAGGTTACACGCACAGTAGTGTACGATGCTAGAGAAAATTGACTTGTTCTTCAAAGCCATTAAAAAGAAGACACATATCTACAGAAGAGACTTGTTACCCACTTTCTGTGATCATTCCATATCCCACTTCGTTATGCAATAACAGCATTAGAAGTGGAAGCCTTTGTCAATATTCTGGTCTCCTAGACATGCCCCCCCCTCCTGCTGCATTTCCTACTAATAACTGCAGTTTCTTAATTATTAAGAAATAATGAGAATGAAAACTACTGAGCTGAGCATGGGTGTCTCATGTTAATCTCTCTCTCCCCTGCACCCCTGTGTTGATAACCAATGTTTTAAATGTAAAAATAAAAATCCAATAGTCTGACCGTACTCTATTAATAGAATATAAATAAGAGCCAAACCCAGCATTCATGCGTCTTTTTTGTCATTAGCTACTGGGACGCAATTGAAATAAAAAACAAACATAAACCAAAATATAACACCTCCATTACAAGCTAGACCGACACAATGTGCCATTTCAAGGGAAACCCACTCCGTTTGGCAATTATTTGACTGACTGCTGCCTAGAGAGGCCGCCAATCACACACAATGGGACCGCAATTACTAGCTATAAGTGCTCGTGGTTATTGTGGGCTCTTCAGAAAGATCAAGTTCTTGCATTGCACTGAGTATCTTGAACGATATTGGAGAAAAGGTGTAGGTCTTCTTTTTTGATTTTTTTTTTTAAGTTCTACCATGACAGTTATTAAATTCAACTCCAGCAGTCTGCCCAGCTCTTACTTTAACAAAAATCCAAAATATATATACACAGAGTAGCGGGCCTTTGATCAGCCTTCTTTAGCCATTAGGCAGCTTTGCAGATGGTACTGTCGGGCTGCTCGTTTGCTTTGCACGAAGCCACAGCTCGCGCACCTTCTGATTCTAAACTAGAAGGCCAATTCGGAACAGTACCGTGCAGTTGGTAGGATTGTTTAACCGTTCCATGATTGCGGTTGCTAAAATCAACACAGCGGCTATACTGGAACGCTTTAATTTTTTTCTACAAAAAAAATCACTGGCAAGTCAATGGGTCTTGCTTAAACAAGAGCTATTGGATTTGGCAATGTGTTTTTGCCATGTTGTACACCAGTGTGGCTGCTGTTTAGCATGGCTAAAAGTTAGTGGTGTGGTGTGGTGTGGTGTGGCCTAGAGTGGAGTGCAGATACGGGGTAGGTAGCGTCGTAGAGGAGAGTTCACTGGCAGAGTGTAGCGGCGCAAAGTGGGTTGGAGTCTATTTAGGTAGTGGGGGTGGATGGGATGGGTTGGACTGGAATGTGGTCAAAGCATTTCAGAAATTAAACATAAGCAAGAAGCAATATCGCTTTGCAATAAAATAATCCTAATCTTTTCAGAACATTGCCCACGATCAAAAACAAAAATAAATAATGAGTGCAAAGTGAGAAAAGAGGGGGAAGGGGCGTTCCAGATCCTGGAGAATTTCCCGCAAAGGATTTATTTGAGGTTTTGTGTTTCTGCGATTTCAGAGGGATGAGTAGGAGCTTGTTGGAACTTCTGGAGGTTCCTAGACTGGCCGGCCCTTTTGAGTTTGGCGGCCAAATATTCTGGTTTGCCTGTGTGCAGGGCTTTGCATGTGAGGCAAGCTGTACGGAAGCTGGCTCGTTGGTCTATAGGGAGCCGCTTCAGTTCCTTGAGTGCCGGTGAGGTGTGAACTAACAAAGAATTAGAGGAGGACTTGCACAGCTGAGTGAAACCAAAAGTAAACCACTGTTATGGTCTGTGGCGTGCTTCCAGAGATGAACGCTGTCTGTACCAATCAGCATGATCAACTAATGACTACTGCACAGCTCCCCCCACTTGGAGGAAGACTCCTTAGTGCACAGCGCAAAATTGACTGAAAAGTCTACAACATCATAAATAGTTGATCCAAAGGTTAAATCCACAAGTTTGAGAGGTTCCTCATGTTTTTAATCAATATTCATTGTTATCATGAACAGTTCATCAATGCTTAAAGAAGCTCAAAACCCGCAGAGGTAGAAAAAGAGCAACCCAAAGCCAAAAAGGGCAATCGTCGGAAATAACCGCACAGGACAACTTGGTGATCAACATTTCATCTACACAACTAACCGTTGAAGAGACGAGTGTTACAGAAAGGCCAGTCCTTTGTACCGACCACGAGAACGAACACCTTGGAACTAGAGGTCAGCACTTTCAAGCTTGTTCGCAACATACGACTACGGCACTACTTCCAAAATATAGTAACCACACCTATGCTAGAGGATAATATCCCTTTCGATGCTCATGATGCACAGTTGAGCTGTGCGGATGACGAGCTGAGCTCGTCATGAATAATGTACTCAAGCATTTTCCAGCACAGGGGCGGAAAACGCCTAGCAGCCAAGGTGATATGTTGTGAGTGCTTCGCCCTCAAAGTACCTTCATGGCTCCAGTAAGCCATAAGATCATTGACATGTTTGAGAACCTAGTTAAAAGAGACATTGCCATATTACCTTTTTAAACAGGAGAACCTGACCAAAAAGGAGAAGAATATCTTGCAAAAAATTGCTAACAATCCATCTATTGTGTGTCAAACGGCTGACAAGGGAGGCGCTTTTGTGATTATGGATGCCGCATATTATGAAGGACAAGTACAGGCCCACACACTGGATCCTAACACTATGCATCTCTACCTACTGATCCCACCAATGAGTTCACTTCTATCTTAGCCGGAATCATCAAACAGGCTTTTGAGAATGGTACCATTAATGACAGAGTCAGACGCTATTTAACACCTAACAATCCTAAACCACCTGTGTTATATATTTTGCTGAAAGTGCACAAGCACACCACGAGATCGCCTTTGAGACCAATTGTCTCAACTAAAGGGAGTACTCATGAGACCACCGGTAAATGTTTGGACAGATATCTTCAGCCGTTCGTTCTGAATACTAGATCACATGTCGGAGACACCACAGATTTCTTGATTAAACTCAAACAAGCCACGGACACGTTGGGGGACCAAGAGCTAATATTGTGCACGGCGGACGTATGTTCACTGTACACTTCGATACCTCATGACCTTGGCATAACAGCTGTTGAACATGAATTATCTAACTCTGACCTGGATGCAGACATGCAGGTATTTTTGATGGAACCAATGGTATTTACCTTACACCACAGTATTTGACAAATGGTTCCACCAGCTATGCAGAACCACCATGGGAAATTGTGCGGCGCCGTCATACGGTAACATTTTTATGAAAGCTTTCGAAGAATCACATGTATTGAATCAACCGACATGGCAAAACCATGGGAAGCTTTATCTGAGATTCATTGACAATATTTTCATCCTATGGGCAGGAACTGAGAATGAACTGATTGATTTTTTGGAAACATGGAATAAAATAAACGATCAAGTGCAGTTTACATGGAGTCTTAACAGAGAGTGCATTCACTTCCTTGATGTAAAGGTTGAACGATGGGCAGGAAAGTTGAACACTACCATATTTCGTAAACCTACTGATCGTAATTCACTGCTACATTTTCAGAGTTTCGATCGACCTGGGTTGAAACAGAACTTACCTCTTTCTCAACTGATGCGTGTCAAACGCATTGTTTCATCTGAAAACTTGTGTCAACAAGAAATGTCCAATATGGTGGAAAGGTTTAAAGCACGGGGCTATCCTCAACACACACTGGATGAGGCAATTACCCGATGTGGTAACATGAACCGTGATCTTTTGCAAGTTCGAGCTAAAACTGAGAATTCTCGGATGGTAGTTGTTTCCAAGTACATGGTCTTGAACAACCAATACAGAAATATCATCTCTAATCATTGGTCTCTACTCAGTTTGGAACCTGATTTTCAAGGAGCCTTCTCACAACCACCGCTGTTCGCCCACACCAGGGGACGCAATCTCAAAGAGATCTTATCTAAACCCAGGGAGCAAAGTGAATCTGAAACATTCAAGGGACTCGGACCCTGTTACAATTGCAGCAATTGCAACAACTGCATACAAGGGAATGTCACCAACCATCCCATGAAGGGTCATCCTATCAAACTGCGAGTCAACGCCACCTGTAACTCTGCCAATTTAATCTAGATGTTGAAATGTCCCTGCGGGAAGTGTTATGTCGGTCACACTGAAAGAAAAATAAGAACGCAACTACTGGAGCACAAGAGCAACATAAGGACTGGCAACATCAAATCCACAGTAGCTGCGCATTTTTTAGAACAAAAACATACAGTAGCCCAATTGAAATATCTCATACTGGAACAAATCATACCCACACACAACAAAAACACCTTGCTGAAAAGAGAACTTTTGGATCCGCTTCATGGCGACTATGCAGCCACACGGATTAAATGATAGGATGGAATTTCTGTGCTACCTTTAATCTTGGCATCCTCTGTCCATTAACTATTTTACTTGTGCCTTTGACAGTCTGTGTATGTTGTCATTTAGCTGTTTCATAACACCATTACGCTTCATTTTATTATTTTTTTCTTTAATTTTCTTTATTTCAAATTTAATTTTCTTTATTTTAGATTCACTCTGAGAAACCAGTATCTGTTGAGTGTTTTTATATACTTTGCAACTCGCAGTTTTATCACATTCCCTTTCCTGTTCCGATAGTTTTCGATCTTTACACCTTTCCAAGATGGCGCTGTCTCAACACCAGAGCACAGTCCTTCCTCTATGCTTTTCACACACCTCGCGTCCGTATTTACTTCACTGGGACTTTGAATTACGGAGGTTTCCTGTCAGTCGTCTATCGAGGGAATCCACGGACTTCACTTACTGTGAGTACCTCTACCGAGGACCGCTTTGAACTGCTTCTGCATTTTCGCTCGTTTACCGCGTGTGGTTTAAACGCGACTGTTTTTTCAGATTTCAACCACAACGCGTCATGGATGTAATCATCCCGTGAGTATCGAGCACATTGGCTATCTATTCCTTGGTTGTTTGAGACTAGGTAGCACGCTTTTAATTCTTTCTACACTTGGGTGCAATCTTGCTGAGACTCTGTTTTACATTCAGCACGTTTATGCTCTTTTTTGCACGCTACCTGTTCAGCTCAATGCACTCAATCTACACCTTTTGGAGCAGCACTTCACCTTTTATATTTTTCCACATTATGTTACATGTTGTGCATGATAATCTGGTTTTCACATATCACACTTGTGGCCTACAGCACAGCATTTAGTCAGTTTTTGTGTAATGAGAGTCAGGTACATGTATATCTTTGCGACATTAGGATGTTTTCTTTTATGTTTGTAGAGCTGTCCCCGGAATGCCCGAAATGCATTGGGAGGATTTATGATTGGATGACATTTCATTTTGGATGATGTTTGAGCTTCTTTAAGCATTGATGAACTGTTCATGATAACAATGAATATTGATTAAAAACATGAGGAACCTCTCAAACTTGTGGATTTAACCTTTGGATCAACTATATATGATGTTGTAGACTTTTCAGTCAATTTTGCGCTGTGCACCAGGGAGTCTTCCTCCAAGTGGGGGGAGCTGTGCCGGTGAGATATGCTCATATTTCTTTGTTCCTGTGACCATTCTTGCTGCAGCGTTGAGGGTAGTGGTAAGAGGCCCCAGGTGAGATTTGGCTGTTCCAGTCAGGGCTGCGATGCCATAGTCCATTCTGGAGAGCACCAGTGCCTTAGTGGCCTGTTTCAGATCTTTCGGGGGGGGGGGGGGGGGGGGGGGGGGGGGGAGTTTTATTTTGTAGAGAAGTTTCAGGTTAAGGAACGCACTTTTGGCGGTTTTGAGATGTGTTTTTTCATGTCCAATTTAGGGTCGAGAGTAATCCCTAGGGATTTCACAGATCCGTCGGCGTAAGAGTATCATTTAGGGCCTTTAAGGCTTTCAGCCATTCTACTATTTGGCGGGTTTCATCTCTATTCGAGATGAGGAGCCCTTCTGTTTTCTCTTCATTGAGTTTGAGTTGGTTGGATGAGAGCCAATGTTGGACCTCCATGAGTGTAACGTTCACTCTGTGAATGTCTGCGATCGATGTGGTTTCCAGATAGAGTTGTGTGTCGTCCACGTAGAGGTGGAAGGGGATGTTGGAGTTCCTTAGAAGTGCGGTGAGGGGTTCCATGTAGATGTTGAAAAGTTGCGGGGAGAGTACGGAGAGTGGTGGAACACCTCTACTAATGGGGAGGGGGTCCGACTCAAAGCTGTTCATTTTTATTCTTTGTGTGCGGTTGTTGAGGAAGGAGGAGAACCATCTTATCAATACCTGCTCTCTTCTGGAGGATTTTGAGTAGCAGGGTATGATCAACTATATCGAACGCAGCCGAGATGTCTAAGAGGATGAGAAGGCTACATTGGTTGGAGTCAAGTGACGTGCAGATCATCTAGGACATTTCGGATTGCGGTTTCAGTGCTGCAGCCCTTTCTGAATCCTGATTGGTGTGGGTCTAGTAGATTTGTGTTCTCTAGGTGTTGGGTTAACTGTGACAACAGACATCTTTCAAGAATTTTGAATAAGAGAGGGAGGTTCGATACCGGTCTGAAGTTGTTTATGTCCGTGGGGTCAAGGCCAGGTTTTTTTTTTTAGAAGCGGCGTGACTGGTCCTACTTTGAGGCAATCTGGAATGGATCCCTCGCTCAAAGAGCTGTTGATGATCTTGCCCCAATTTGGGGCTAGGGTAAGCTTCAGGTCTTTGGTCAGTCTCGAGGGTAGCTGATCGAGGGAGTGGGACGAGGGTTTGGCGGAGGCGATTAGATTGCTTATCATATCATCCTGGACGGGCCGGGAAGATGACCAACGGATAGACGAGGGTGTTGCTGGAGTCAGGATCTCCGTGCGGGAGGAGGGCTTAGTGCTGAATGATCGATCCATTTTGGCGATTTTTTCATTGAAAAAGCTTGCAAAGTTGTCACAATGGGTTTTGGACGCCATGTTGGCTGTCGCTGGATTGGAGGTTTGACTCCTGATCATGTTCAAGAGTTCTTTGGGGCGGTTTTTAGCATTATCTAAAGCAGAACAGAAGAGGTTGACTTTTTGCTCTTGATAGGATTGTAGTTTTTGCTTACTGCCTTGAGTTGATCCCAGTGGAGGGGTTGTTTTTCCATGTTCTTTCAAGGGATCTGAGGTGTCTTCTTACCTCGTTTATGTCTGTGGAGAACCAAGACCTAGAGGGGATGCTTCTGGGTTTAGGTTTGAGGCGCCAGCTGATCCAGGGTGAGCTCCAAGTTGGAATGGTAGAGAGAGGTGAGTTCCGTGGCTGAGAGGAGCTCGGTCGTGTTAGGGAGCAGTGAGCTTAGTCCTTCTAGCTTGTCTCGAGGGACTTGGGATGTGCTCCTGACCCATTTAGGAGAGGCTTGAATGGGTGGGAGGGATAGGGCCGGATGGTGGATATGAAAAAGAACGATGTGGTGGTCTGACCAGTCCACCGGGATGATGTAGTCAATCGTGATTGCATTTTTGTCCGCAATGATTGCATCCAGGATCGCTCCTCTATGGTGAGTTTCCTCTGAACAGTGTTGGATCATATCGTTGTCTTGCAGGAGGGTTTTGAGAGATTGAATGAGCGGGTTTTTTGCTTCGTTCCATCTTAGGTTGAGGTCGCCCAGAATTATTCTGCTGTCGCTTTTGAGTGCGGATTGGGTGATCAGGTCCGACAACTGAGCTCCAAATTCATTGGAGTTGCCTGGAGGATGGTATAGATGGCGGCATTGGAGTGGACTATAAGTGGCCGATTTGAGGTTGACCGATAGACATTCGAAGGAGTTATACAGACAGGAGGGAATTTCGGAGATGGAGAGGTCACTTTTGTGAATTGCTATGCCGCCACCTTTGTGCTTTGGCCTGTCTTTGTGTATAATTGAGAAACCGGGCAGCACCAGCATGTCCAGAATGGGTAGGGCAGGTTGTTTAGCCAGGTTTCAGTGATGAAAGCTACATCCAGGTCATGGGAGAAGATGGCTTCTGCTATTTCCGTTGCATGTTTGACGGCGGACCAGCTGATAAGCATACAGTTAATGGGAGGGTCTTCTTTTGATCTCAGATTGTCAGGCTTGGCTCTGGGTATGGAGGATAGGTACGTTGGGGGTCTAGTGGCTCTTAGGGGGGGCAGGTCCCTACCCACTCCAGTAATGACTTGGATCAAGGAGATGGGAGTAGAGTTTAGAGGTGGAGCCTGAGCTAGTTGGTTAAAGGGGAGTTCGTATGATGAGACGAGTGCGATAACTTCCTGGGGGTGGGGGGGGGGGGGGAAGAGGGTGGGAATAATTCTTCTGGGTCTGTCTGCTCACGACTCAGCCTGGGTTTAGTGAGTGGTGGCCGGGATACCGAGGGGACAGGGACCGGTGAGTCATTCCTATTGAGAGGCGGTGGGATGTGGGTTGTTGCGGAGTGAGAGGATTAGAGCTTGAGTTTCCCTAGGGAGGATAAGGTTTCCTTCAGGTCATGAATCAGGGTACCGATCTGTGCTTCTAGGAGGTGGAGGCGTTGCGTCAGCTTGAGTGAGGAGGTGAGAATGGGCGGAGCAGAGCCCTGAGTGCGAGGGGCTTTGGGACGAGTCACTACTGGGGGGGTTCCCAGGAAGGGGGGAGCTGACTCAGGTTTAGAGTTCGACTGTGGGAAAGCTAGAGAGGGAGGGGGGTTGAGGTCCAGTTGGAGGTGGTAGTTTTCTTCACTGGGGGAGGGGGTCGATGTGAACTTGTGGAGTGGGGGTTAGCGGGGGTGGGGGGGTTGTGAATCGGAGTTGTTTGGGACTCTGGGTCCTCTAAGGGCGGGAGACGGAGATCTGGGTGTCCTTCGGGTGATGGGGGGTTAAGGGTCAGTTGGGGATGATAGGGGGGTTGAGTTCTGGGAGGCTGGGTGAGTGGGGTGGTGGAGGAGTGTTGAAAGATAGGGGGAGCTAAGGCTGAGGTATGACTGGCGGAGTGACTAAGCACGGAGGGTGGGTCGCTGTGGTGGCGAAAGCGTGCTCCGCAGATTTGGGGTTTGTATGGCGCCACTCGGGGGGCGGGGGGGAAGATCGGAAGGTGTGGGTAGTGAGATGTTGCCATCTTTAGTGTGGGGAAGAGAGTCGAAGAACTCTAGGTTTTCGTCTTTTGCCTGAATTAGTATGGTGCCATTCACTCTGGTCAGGGACTGTTGATTCAGACTGGAGATTGTTAGTTTACGGTTGTGTTCTGTAACAGTGGTTTTGGAAACGGGGAGGAGTGAGAAAAAGATGGTGGCCCAAAGGTCAGGCCTGTTGGTATGGAAAATGAAGTCCATTTTCCTCTGTCCTCTAGATGAGCAGTGGAAAGTGTCAACAACTACTGTTTCGATATGTTGCCTGATTAAATTCTGTTTAAAGCGTTTTTTTGCTTTGAAGGAGAGACTGTGTGGAAATGTTATAGCGAATGTGTTCTGACCGAGTGGGGACATGTGGTTGAGAGAAGGGCAGGGATGCGTGTCCATTTGCACGGCCGGGGGCATCCTAGCTGGACTTGTGGAGGCGTGGGTCCTCTGAGGGAGGGGAGGAGTAAGACGGAGGGGGGCTGGGCTGTTCGGCGCAGTAGGTAAAGGGGTGTGAAGCCGGTGAGGGGGTTGGGCTGTTCGACGAGGTGGGTCATAGGGTGTCACGCACGGATTCCAAGAATGCAGAGGTCCTCGGCTCAATTGGTTAGCTCAGATGACCATTAAATAGAGATCGGGCAGCCCCTTTGTGGGAGTGAGAGCTGGGGCTGAGTGACCTATTGGGTGAGCCTCGATTGCGCCAATCTCACTGGTTGGGTGGGGTGTGGTCGATTCGTTTGCGCGGGGGGGGGGGTGAGGGAGGTCGATCGGGTGTTAGAGGAAGACAGCAACGAGCTTCAAGCTCCTTGGCCAAACACTTGGGAGTCTAAACAGGTCAGCTCTTTAAAGTCAGGCTGCCTACCTGCCGGGAAGTGGGCTGGTGCATGAGGGCGTCGAGAGTGGCGGTGAGTTAGGTGTCCCTTTGGGTTGTTGCGAGGTTCCTCTTATCTTCTAGCCGGAGCAGGTGACAGAGGGGGTCCGTATCAGCCTGGATATGACCTCCTATTTGGCTGTAAGGAGCTGGCGGGTGGTCATAATGGGAGCAGGCAACCTCGAGGGAGAGAGACCAAACGCCAGACCGCTGAGGTGGCAAGCGTTATCAAGTGGGGGAGTCACTGCTGCAGAATCAGGTGGATGTTGGGGTCGCAGCTTTGCCTGTGACCTCCGCTGTACCTCCGCTGGGAGAAATTATTTCAACTCTGGTAAAGCCATTAGATTCAAGAAGTCGGGCCGAACATGTCCATCGTGGGGGCCATTTTAGGGACAGGCGGCCCTTTGAGAGTGAAGCCGGTTGGTTATGGAGTGGCCAGCGATATCATTTGTGGGGTGTGGGGGGTGGGGAGGAGAGTCTCTGCTGCTAAATCAGGTGGGTGAAGGGGTCGCAGCTTTGCCTGTGACCTCCACTGCACCTTCGCTGTGAGAAATTATTCAGCCTCAGATTAAACCCCTTTGTTTCAAGGAATCGGGCAGAACCTCTCCAAAGTGGTGGCCATTTTAGGGACAGGCGGCCCTTTGAGTGTTAAGTGAGATAGGTTGTGAAGTGGCCAGCTTTTTCCAGTGGCGGGGTCTCTGCTGCCTAAACAGGTATATGAGTCGCTGCTATTCAAGAGACCTCTGTTGCCCCTTCTCTAGGAGGAATTGTTCCGTTGTGGTTAAAGCCATTTGTTTCCTGAAATTGGACCGAACAAGTATGATTTCCATGACCATTTGATGTCCACAGTGGCGGCCATATTAGGGGCAGGCGGCCCGTTGCGCAAGGAATGAGTTGGTTCTTGCGTAAAGGACGGGGTTAGGCGCCCCTGTGGGTCAGCGCTTGGATCCTCTAGCCGCGACGCCGGGCTGGCAGTGCTGAGGCCCTTTCGGTGATTTTGGGCTCACTTTTTATCCATGTGCTTCGGTTGACTGGCGGCAGAGGGTCTCCTCCCCCGCTCTTCCGCTCAGGAGGGGTGCCACTCTGCTGCAGTTCCTGTCGAGCCCCATGTTCGTGAAGCGGTAGAAACTAGACTCGCCGCTGCTCCAGTTCTGAGCCGCGAGCCCTGGCGGAGCTGCCTCTGGATGCCTCACCGCCTCCACACCCTCGGTAAGTGCTGAGCGGAGATCTCCCTACCGGATGGGGGCTGCTGCAGGTAGGGGAGAGGGGAGAAGCTCCAGTGCAAGAATCGATTTGGGGGGTGGGGGGGGTCTCTGGAGCGTTTGGGACCTGGTCCTCCAAGTAGGGGACGTCGACCCCAATGGCGATTCATTGCAACAGGGTTAATGTTCTTTAGCATGGTCCGTTGCTAGTCGTGCCGTAGGCGGGGGGGGGGGGGGGGGGTAGGTGGGGTCGCACCGGTCGGGATTTGCACAGAAAGTGATCCCTTGACCCGGAGCTCATCCCAGTCGCTTCCTCCTTGCGGCCATCTTGAAACCCTGTTTTCAGGTTTGCCATAAGAAAATCAAATAAAACAAAAAATAATCGGCCATCACATCAGAAATGTGTATAGCTTGTCAAGGAAAAATTAATTGGCCTGGTCTAGGTTTGTTTTTTAGTGGCTTGTGCTGAGTATGTAGGGGGAAGTGATGCAACTTAGCTGTTATGGTCCATTCAAGAAAAGGGAACAATGGATAAACATCTAAACTCCCTGTTACACACCTAAGCAGAGACTACAGAAAGCCCATTTACAAGAAGCGCTTGAAGTTAATAAAAGGAAATGAAATACTTTTTCATGGGATACATACAAGATATTCTCAGATTTTTAACACTTTCAAAAGGCACAGAACATACATTGGCGGCAGAAGAAAAGTCATAAGGAATGAATGGCCA